>NW_020799123.1:7965682-8115582 GCF_003259725.1 Athene cunicularia | reverse complement strand
GGGGGGGGGGGGGGGGAAGAAAACCAACACCTTCACAGAAGCCCTGTTCTCAGCAGCTGCTCTTCCCCCACTGGAGTAACCAGTTGTACCTACCTCTTCATCCTCTTTTCTCCTCCAGAAATTCCTGCTTTTGGCTCTGTGTTGCCTTGGTCTTACCTCCAAACTCATTGTTACGGTGGCCAGATGCACATTTTTTGTCCAACACTACTTCCCTACCCAGATACTCTTTCAGAAGTTCAAGTACTGATCGGAAATAACAAGTTAGACAACATGAGAGGGGTAACCTCTAAGCTGAAACTTAATTTCCCCCCTCATTACTCAGGCATCAAAGATTGAATATTGGAAAACTTTACTAAAAGGGGACAATGAATGGGTGCAAATATAACTGAAGGGAATTAATTTAAGACTCTGGATGAATATTCATGGAAAATATTTTTCCATTGTTTGCCTAGCTCTAATTGTGTTCATTAAAGAAAAACTTCATTAGCAAAGGCAAGAGCATATTGTTGTGCACAGCAGTGAACAAAATACAATCCTACAAATAGCACTTACTGTTTTTTAAGCAGTGTGCACAGGTTTGTCAGCTACTGGTAACAAAAGAAACATTGCAGAGTTATAATGAGCTCAAATGTTCACATTAACAATTCAAATTCATAAAAGGGATAGGCACAGTTTGAGCTTCTTGCAAAACAACCAGTAACACCAAAAATATTGGCATTGAATACTCAGGGAGAGGGTTAGCTTCTTAGAGGAGCTAATGGATAAATAATAGAACCACTACCATGCATTAGGGTATACGTGCATCGTTGCCTGATGATGGATGACTTCTCAATGTTTGTGAATATGTTTCCATCTAATTGCTGATGCACAAAGGTATGATTTCTTGTATTCATGCCAGCTAACAGAAGAGGGCTCTGTTTTTCATCAAAAATGTCCTCAGTTCTGCAAACAGCTAGCACATATCAACAATATTGTTTCACATAGTAGGCTTGAAACTGGGTATTTACCTGGGTATTGGGCAAAATCAAGGTTCCCTTCCTCTCAAACACTCCACCTATCTCTGTCATTAGCAGTATATCAGCATTCTATCTCGGGGTCACACTACTCAGTAGTTCCACACCAAGAGCTCTTCCCACATGCTGTGTATCACTTCAGGGGACCGACCTCCCTCCTGCCAAGAGGAACCAGGTGTCAAAGAGCCTGGAGTTGTGCCTGACATTAGGCATTGCATTGCTTGGTATTGCAATAATCAGGTTTATCTGCAGATTGAGCATTTTAGGGAAGCTCAAGGGATATTGCAGACTCTTCATCAACTGAGAAAAAAAAAACTTGATAATGCTGCTGCTCATCACAGCCTTGGGAAGATTAAACATAACAGGAGCCACTTCTACAGTGTTAGGGACCACACAAGTACCACAGTGACAGATCATCTTTGATAAAAATTTAATGTGATGTCCAGAAATTCACTCAGGGATTTTATGTAAAGCACAGTAAGTTTTAACTGAAAGCCTCTGCCTCAGAAACGCCCCCAGCCTTGCTATCAAAGGTTTAAGTGATGAGCAGCGCACTGTATCCTGCGCACATCAGAGAGAAGGATAAGGGTTGTGAATCCAAAGCTGCAAGTCACACAAAATAATTTTGGCACTTCCTTTGCTTTACCAACAACATCTCAGGGAGAACCATCCACTATCATTAGCAGGTTTCAAATAAATTGGATAAATGCATTGCATTTTTTCCTTCTCTCATATGTTTCCCCTAGATTTATGCTCCAGTTTTCAATCGACATTCAGCTCACTGCAAAAGAGGACATTCAAATAGTAGATTAACGTTTTTTGGAGTGGATATTTGCTCACTGTCTATGAGTATCAGTTATATTAATGTGTATTTTTGTACTTTTATACTGTTTCTGTGTGTTAACAGGCCTCTCTGAAGAATGATTCTATGTTTTTTCCCCTAAATGGCTTATTATCTAGGATAAACACTACCTTTCCCTCCCTTCTTTCTCAATTTTTCCTGTGGAGATTCTAGATTTTCCTATTTATAGTACATTTGCCATATTCTCCAGGATTTAGACACATTACTTGTACTGGCTCACAATATTTCAGCTTCTGCAGGCTATACAGTAATTTGATAGTCCTGATACTGTTTTTGTTTCTGCTCCTTACAGTCACCATTGCAAACAGAACACCTATCTAGCCTCTCAGTGCTAAAGTGTTTATTCATAACTGCCTAAAATCTCCTCGCCTCTATTATTTATTTTTTAGGACAGATAACGTCCTTATTCATATTCCTTTCAAAATAGCTCTATTGCTGCTCCCTTAATTTCTCTAATTTTTTTTTGTTCACATACACTGAAGGTTCAAGTCTGGAGGAATCACTATTGCTAGGACATCAGTGTTCAGCAGGCAGCACCCTGACCAAAGCACACGCTCAGAGCAGCTCCGCTGAGCAAGGTAACGTGTGGCAGGTGTGCAGCAGTCAGGCACACGCCACGCTGGCCACGGTCCCTCTATGTGTGTCCCACTCCACTGCTGAGACAGGGCCAGCTTTCGTTCTAGCCCGCTTCAGATGCGACAGCAAGAAGGATGAAGCTTCAACACTTTTTAATAATACTTTCTTTTATGTACTCTAGCAGATGAGAGCTTTTTTTTTTTTTTTTTTAAAACTGCATATGAGAATGACTCTGTGTTCAGTAGTTTCTGTTACTGACAAATGGCAAAGTTCCCACTTCATTTTATTTTGATGTGTGTGTTAAGTCATGACAGGTATCCATCCTTGCCAACTAGCTCTAGCATGAAAATAAGGAGGCCCAGGAGACTAACATTATTTCAAGTAGTAAATAATATCAATGAAATTTGAAGGAAAAAGATAAGCCTATATTTTCTCTTAAAGAATAGCCAGATGGAAGAAAGCTTTCTGTCAGATACAACACAGACTGGATTAGAGTTTGTCTAATGATAAGAACCAATCAGCTCCTCTCAACTAGTAATGAGAAAAAAAAAAAAAAAAGTGTGGTAGATAAAGTGGAATTTATGAACTTGATATTACCATTATATTGGCTTCTGGAAATCAAATCTGCCTGCTTTTACCCAACATCAAGTCTGAGAAAATCTGACCTTTACTACCACGTTGCCCCACAGGCACTCAACTCTGTTATTCCCTGCCTACCTGCCATCACTGATTGGGTTCACAAAGAAAAGAAATTGAGACATGCTTTTCTCCACTGGTGGCGTTTTCTCTACATCCATCAGGCTCAAGCAACATGTGATGAAGGAATAAAACTACCAGCGTTACAGGAAAACAAAATGTAGAAGAAAACAGTGCTGTTGCCTGCTAGCCCAGACAAGCTGGAACCAGTATTAGACGGTCAGGGAGAGAAAGTCTGAGGAGCTCCTGAAAGTTTATGACACTATTTGGGGAGTTTACCTACCGCAGGACGGTTCTGGGCACTCTCTTAATGGCTAATCACAGCTCTCTTCTGTCTCCACCAAATGTGAGGAAATCAATGGGAATGTCTATAAAATAAGCTTATGAGAGGGTTTTGGCCTTCTGATGTCAATTCTGGGTTGTTCCACTCATCTGGGAGTGGAGTGTTTTGTGGAGGTTAGTGCACTTGGCTCCCATTAATCACCATGGGTGCCAGGTAAATGGAAAGAGCAAATAAACATACCGATAACATTCACTCAGCCTCTGGGGAACAGAGTGGTATTTCAGCACTCCAGTGTAATGAAAAGAACAGTACCCAAGCTGCATAGCATAGTACATAAATATACTTATTGCAGATAAGGAGTTTCTGATTATTTTTGCTAGGGCTATATGTAACACCACTTTAAGTTGGATTAGATGTCTCTTCCTGACAGAAATATCACCAGACAAAAATCAATAAAGCTGTTAAAGAGCCCAACAGATTTATCACCTACATATTACACCTGATATTTTCACATGTCCCAGTCTAAAGTGCAAGCTTTTGTCTATTGGCATTTTCCAAATGTGAGAAGTTAAAAAGATTCAAAAGCCAGCATTTCAGGAAAAGGGAGGCTTAATGGTTAAATCAAATTAGACTTACATTACTTGAAATAACAGTCCAACAATTACTTTTTGACATACCAGTCTATGAATTGAACATTCAATTACAACAACTTCAAGTATCTGGTTTAGTTGTCTGCATGTGTTGAAAAAATAATCAGTTAGGGTTGGGTGGGTTTCTGGATGGATAATGCATATTTCCACCTTCAAGACAACTTTTAAAATCAGATCAAAGCAAAAAAGAGAGTCAAAAATAACCTTACCTCCCTTGGAGTACTGCAAGGATAGTAGATACAGTAAAAAGAAGTGACCCCCACAGTGGTTAACTGGTGCTAACAGTAAACAGGCATTATGGTAAATACTGGATTCATACACCAACTCATTTGCTCACAGAAATCTTGATCTCAAATGACCAACAGATCACCGCTGTTTTATGAACAGATGGATCTAAAGGCAAATTTCCCTTCTAGTCTCCGAGATAAGAAAACGGCCATTGTATGCCAAGACTCACCAAAACTGGGTGATTCCTGCTTGTTATGGAGAAGCTTGCTAAGGGAAGAACTACTGAAGGGAAAAAAAAAAAAAATAACCCAGGACTGTAGCTTCCAAACATTCGCCTCAGCAGTACAAAGATGCAATGAGGATAAACCCAGTGCATAAGGTCCTTCTTGTAAGAGCCAGACTAAGGGAGAGTGCAGGGAAAACAGTTACTACCCTGTCATCCCTTCAGTTGTGCACTCCCTGGGGCTGACAGGTGTGAAGATGGTGAAAGACTACAGTTGTTCTTTCACAATTATCTGCTTTCAGCTATGCTGGCTTATGGTATACTGCCCATGCATTTGTTTTACAAATCTACTCCATGACCCAGTGCCTCAGCTATTTGCACACACAGACGTATCCCAGAGCAGCATGTTGCTATAGGCAATCCAACATTCAGTCTTGTGCTGATGGTGATGCAGTACTGCTGCCCATCCTCCATTCGGACTACCAATAACTGACAATAAACAAACTCATAGCTTCTGGGCAATTATCCACAGTACATCATAGGACCAAGCTGCAGAGAAGGCCTGGGCAGCTATTTGGTGCCTTCCCAAATCTATCAAAAGCAGCAACCAAACCCTAGGAAGGCAGTGTGACTCAATGGATATAGTGTCATCTGTTACTCACCTGCTACAACATCATCGCAACGCTGCTTTTAGTCTTTGTCCACTCTCCCCATGACACTCTCTTTATTTTACTTTAAAAAGTTTCCAAAGTCCAGAAGTCGTTGGTAAGGTGAACTTGTGTAGTTTAATACAACAGAGGCCATTCTCTTGGCCAGGGCATTTAAGAAGCATCATCATAAACTTAGAACAAAGCTAGATGAAAACTTCCAAGCCAAGAGTTTTTCTATTTCTGCTCTCTATGGCCACGTGCTGATTTCTTCCTGGACTCCTCAGACAGGAATTGCATGTCTGTGCAATCTCTCACCATTCAGCACTGCAATGATTTATGGATGTTTAATCTATAGCACATTCAGGTCAAACTCCTGTCACCTACATTCAAACTTCCACCTTTTTATTAGTGTCTTAATGCTTTTTTTTTTGTTTCTTTTGTTAAAGATCTAGAAAAAAATCAAAACCTTATTAAAAGCACCTAAACCAACTGGTCTCAGCTCCTATCTCATCACACTTTTAAGGAATCTTCTTCCAGGGCTCAATACACTTAGCAAATACTCAGGTCTCACATCACACAACAGCTATTACTCTGCAGCCACATGCTGAGAGACTGAGGCACATCACCAAGGAACCAGCCTGCCAGGTCACAGTGTGGGGCACAGACGAGGACAGAATCCAGGCCACCATGCTCCTATTTAGAGGTTTTTCCCCCTAGATTGAGCCCATGGCCACTATAAAACAGACCATCCCTGACAAGACTAGGTACATGTGCTCCCAGCCTTACCCCAACATAATGCTCAGGTGAGAAAATCCATTAATATTACCATACCAAGGGGTAATACTAAGTGCTGCCACAATAATACAAACACCAGAACTAACACCTAGACTCCAAATGCAATAGGAATGCTAGTTAAGTGCACTGCACTGTGAAAACCAGACCCCTCTTAAAAATTACTAAAGGTTTACAAAACGAAGGTGTACATAAGGACTGGGTGAAAGAGAAGAAGGCTCTTCTGCTTTTACAGGTGGAGAACAAAGAAATGACGGGCAGGAACTGAATGCTGGTCCTCCAAGTCCCAGACATTACCTTAATCTATAGTAATATTTTCTTGAAAGGATTTGTTTTCAGGTGAGCTTCTAGCAATCCTGTCCATCTTCCTTCGGTTTACATCCTATGTTATATATGGTACACTGATTTCTGAATATCTACTCCGAGACCTTTCTTTGTTTAAAGAATCCTGTTAAGCTCAGTATGCAGGATGAAGGTGTCATGAGCATTAGCCAGAACAGGTGAGAGAAAAAGAAGGTTAAAAGTAATAAAGCATAAAGTGAAATAAATAATGAGGGGGGGAAAAACACAGGCTAAAATTAAGTTAAAATATACAGTCCTCTAATCTGCAGAATTTAATTTAATATATACTCCTAATGATCACATATTCCTTCCTTATTGCATTTCCTATATTTAACCGATATTGATGTTGTCCCAAACGTAATTGCCGTACATTGGCACCAACAAGATGAAGCTCAGCTTCGGTAGTTTTCCAAAAACAACTTCCTATTATCATCTTTCCAGTTTCAATAATGCAGTTCTCCCCATAATACAATATGGATGACTTCTCATTTGTATGCACAGCTTCTATATTGCAGAAGCAGTCCAGGATCACATCCAAATGTCTTATGGGCTTTTTATAGCTACAGTACATTTGATTTACAGCTACTCCAGCAAACTGTTGTACTCATTATCATTGTAAGTCGAGGCACTTATATACTTTTTGCTTTTCATGTCCCTTGTATTATTGCAACTTTAAGAGGCTCTAGTGATAGATCATTGACAAAAAAATCAGACTCATATTTTTCAACTTATAATTATCTCATTTTGAGGACAGAGAGTATTTCCTGGCCACAAGTGGCCAAAGCACTATTTTTAGTATTGATACTAAAATTTATGCAAAATACTCCTTTTTACTACAAAAAAATCCCATTAATCATTTGAGTGATTGAGCAACAGTTCCTCAGACACTTAATACTATGGCATTTTGGTATTCCAAAATAAATTTCAGAAACTTGAACTGCACTTTAATTGCACTGATGTTTATCTTAGATTTATAGGAACATCTGTATCCACAAGGGAAATTATTTTGTTAATTAGAAGACAGGCATGCCTTTGTTTGATTAGCTGACAGGGTCAAGGATTAGAAAGTAACATACCCTGACACAAAGAGATTTGAATAATAAAAAACCCCAAGCAAATCTATGAAACACCTTTGCACACCTATACTGACTCAGTTTTTAATTAGCACACCTTAACTTCATTCTTACATCAAGGAATTGCATCTACTTTGATTTATAATTACACTTGTCAAGAAGCCAAGAAAGGAAACTGTAGAAGAGACAACCCGATAGTATCATTAGCCCATCTACTTAAATGCAAAAAAGCTTGTTCTAGTAAAAGTTTTCTAGGCAGTAAAACCAGAGATGCTTAAAATAAAAAGTTTTCAGAAAAAGCTTTTTTTTTTTTTTCCCCCCCTCTCTCTTGATTCAGTCTTCAAGAAAGTCATAGATCTAGTCAATAGTCAGGAAGATCATGAACTCCAAGTCGCCAGAAACAGCACGCGTGCAGGATTTTAAAATGATTTTGGAGGATCATCTTCACTCCATTGTGATTACAAAACAATGGCCCCAAATTAAGGCCTAATGTATGCTTAAGAGGGTTTGCCATATATTCTTCCTTTTTACCTTCAAGTGTAAGTAATGCTATTCTTATATACAAACTGATTACATATTCAAAGCTGCTACAATGGTTAGCAGTTAACCAATCCCCCTTTGCAGATTTTCATTTGGCTTCAATTCATAGACAGAATCCATGGCTAGGAACAAGATACACACTTCAAGGTTATTTTCAGAGCCCTCATAATTTCACCTCAGATTTTGATCAAAAATTGACTCCTTTTTTAAAAAAAAGAAAAAAAATTACTCACCTTTGAAATCACTGGTACCCTTGAAGAAATCTTTACTTTAAAAAAAGATTATTATAGCAAGGTCTACACCTCAATCTTTAAGAATAATTAGGATCTGTAGGGATTTCAAAATTATATTTAGATGCATATTTATCATAGCCAAGTTAATTAGCACTCTTCACTAAGGACAAAATAATTAAACTAATCATGTTTAATGAAATTTCTATGATAGTTGATGTCGCCAAGTAAGAAATCTAAAATACATTAGTTGGACTGATTTGCTACTAGTTGGATTTTTACTAATTAAATGTCCTTTCTCAATTTATGTTGAACTCCCTTTTCCATTTTTACTCCTATAAAATAAAGGCATCAGAACCTCCCAGCAACTTTTTTTTTTGTGTTTGCAAAAGTACTTTAAATTTCATGCTTAAGTGTATTTTTTAGCCAGATATTTATTTTTACATGTGTATTTCTTGCCTGAATTTTAATTAATCCTAGACATTCAAAAGCTTCTCTATGCTGTACCAAAATCCTGGGCATGCGGTGAACCATTTTTCTCCCTCTATTCCCACTTTGGCTGGTGTTGCCTCACCTCTCCTTGCTGTGGAAGCATCCCAGCTGTTGGATGCTTCCATGCCTATCTTTGCCGAAGCCACAGTACAGCACTGTGCGAGTGGGGATAATGTAATTACCTAGATTACCTAGACAAACTGCCTCTGTCCCATCTGGTATTTATTTAAATTAGGTATCAGTGTTAAAAACGGACTCAGAGTCAACACTGCATTGATTTCTATCAACTCTGCAACGTTTCAAGCAATGCTATTGCATGGACAAATCGCTATGGGTTACAGCACATGTGTTTTGTAACTCAAGCAATCAGCAGCTGCACATGGTGATCTGTCCTCCACCTCCTTGGATGCTTTTGAAGCATGGAAAGAAGAGATCCAAATTAGAGAATGTGTAAAAATCAAGCCAGAGTTAAAGGACTGCACCCTCCCCTCTATTTTCTCTTGTCTAGAGCCAGAATTAAGAAGTAATTCTTAGTCATCAGCAGACACCTTTTCTCCACAGCACCTCACCGTATGGTGCAGGTCTCCTTCAGTGCAGCTGAAGCCAGGGGAGCCTAGGGTCACTAGAAGCATGGTATGGATCCAAGGTCACTTGAGATGTGCAATTTCTCTGTTCAGACAGCCTGGCTGGCCTCCTATGAATAAGCTTTGGACTCAGATCAAGTTCACTGCTAATTAGGAGATACAATCAGAGCAGATCTTCTTCCTTAGCCATAAAAAGCAGTGGCCCAGTAACTGGTTATGACACAACTCTGCTTTACTGGAAAATCATCCCTTCAGAAAACACTGACTGGTACAAAAAATAAAATTCAATACTACTGGCAAGACAACTGTTTCTGGCAGGCTTATCGATCTGTTGATTATCTTTTTGTAATATACAGATATTTTGGGTTGTCACACAATGTTCATGAATCTGTTGGCTTTTAAAATCATGTTTATCTCTGTATCAGTAGAAGATATATAGAAATTACTGAGTAGAGGAGCACAGCATTGATTTAATGGCTTTTACTTCCGCATAACAGATTTGTTTTCAAGAGCTTTGTGTATTTCAACAAAATTTTTCTTAGTGGTTTAAAAACACACTTGTTATGCCTCACAAGTGAGGTGTGAGTACAAGATATAAAGCAAATGGTTTCACAAGACTTCTTTAACATTTTCTTCATGAAGACCACTAGCATGGTTAAAGCTCAGATACTGACTTAAAAAAAAAAAAATAAATCATTGTGCTCATTCCTCTAACACAGGTCCTGCCAAATAATTTTCATGGACATCTGCATCATGAAAATCATCCCCTTGATATTGAGATGTGTTACCATTAATCTGGTGGCTTCCTTTGAAGGTTTTAATCTTGAGTATCCTCCAACACAATATGGCCCCTTTATATAAACTAGGCCATCCCTCAGGTTTTATATACCAAACAAGTTCCCCCAGCAGGAAAATGTGACAGCTAAGAGCACCTGCAGCTAGTCTAGGACTGAAAGCATACAAAGGACACCATCAGTTTCTGTTCTCCCTGATTTTGAGCTATGCACTTCTTGGCTAGAGTAGATTACCTGGCATCATCAAGTTAATTAGACATTGACATCCAAATGGAACAAACAGAAGAAGCAAAAATACTGGGCAGCTGTCTGACTGCAAAAAGCTCTCACATGTAACTTGAACACAAAAGGTAGGGAAATTTGTTCTCTGTTAGTGACCCATGGATATGCCTTGTATCTCTTGCCATATCATTCATCTTCGAAAAAAAAAAATTGAAATTTTATGGAAATATTTCATCTCTGACACATCCCACCCCCCTTAACACTAAGATTCTCTCATTTATTCAACCTTCAGATGATCTCAGAATGTATCACCACAATATATAGGATCTACTTTTCCACTGAGATTCTATAATGTCCATTATCATAGCTAGATGCTGCAATTATTCTTCTCTTAGGAACAATTCAGATTTAAGTGCTACAGAGTTCAAGCATACATACAAACCCTCAAACTCCAAAGTACAGCAATTGTACTGGTATATGCTGGGAGTATACCACATTTAGAAATTGCTACATCAACCAAGTTATTCTCATTGAAGATCAGTTTCCTTCCTGTGAGTTAGAGGTCGTGGCCCCTCTGCTTTTTTTTTGTTGCCTCTTGCTGTCTAAATTTGGGTTCATGTATTATCTGAGTCCATATGTGTGTGTACAGACACATGTAAAATAAGGACCCAGTAATGGTAGGAGATGCCTGATAATGTTACAAGAAAAATAGAAGCATCTAAAAAGAGAAATAAGCAAATTGGTAAATTACTTGCTATAATTTTCTCTGCTATCACACATCTCAAATGTACTCAGGGAATGCAAAATGAAACCATTCACATTTCTTACTCTTTTTAATAAGAATGTCATAGCAATAACATGGTTATCATTAACCCTTAACAACTGTGAGAGTAAATTGACATTTCTAATTCACTACTCTTCTAATTCTACACAAGCATTGTCTGAAAGTGTTTAAGTGCAAGTCAACGTGAGACAGAAAAAAAGCTACTTTGAGATGACATTGTGGGATGACTTCAAGCGAAGAACTTGCAGATCACAGCACAGTTGGTACTGCTCATTTCTGCAGTGTCCACAAACACTAACTGCCCATTTAATGTTTTGTAGCAAAGAGATAATAATTTTTTGCCTAAAATGTCAACCTCCATCTGGTTGCCTTAAACACTTTAAAAATATGCTGCAGTCAACAATGATGAAATCTGCAACTGTAAGTTCAGGACAATTTTGTTTGGACTGTTATCATAATAAAGCTAACAGGCAAGGAACTTTATATGCATTCGTAACTCTATGTCAATATAACTTCTCCTTAGAAGATGCAAGATACCAAGATGGTCCACATTACACACCAGTGTGGATACACCCTTATAAAGACTAAATCCACACATGTACCATGCAGAATCATCGTACAGGAGCAAAGCTTTACACAGACCTCGTTTCTCAGAAAAGTCAAAAAACACCCCACCAACACAACAACAAAACCCCACATCTTTCAAGACTAGTGTTTCCACTTACCACATGAGATTACAGGTCCTGTGCAAAGCTCCTTGATGCAATTTATCCATTCAAGGGATGTGCCAGCCCTTTCCTGAAAGCCTATATGTGAAATTATCTCCCATGAATGTAAGCTAGAGCAGGGGTAGAGGACGTACCCTGGGATATGAGAAGTGATGAAAGGCAATCTTAAGAAATGCGACTAAAAGGCAGAGAAGCAATATTTTTGTTTTGCTAGATCTTCATGATCTTATATACAGATAGTACCAAGTGCATCCGCTCCTTATCACAAAAAGATGGCTGTGTTGGTAACTACCACTGCACTTTCAAGATGAGTATCTGAAGCACTAGGGGAGACAACCTCAAAAAAATAATTCACTACATTACTGCAACACTTGAACTTTTATACGCTATAATGAAGGCAGCAGCCAATCAGCTTCATCAGTAAAAAGACTGAACTCAAGCTAGACACTAACCAGCTCAACCACAAAGAAAATTCTCTGTACACCAAGAGGCAAAACTACAAGAAACTTGATGAATTTTAGTATTAGAAACTAAGGTCCCTATTAAACACAGTTTTAAGAGGAAGAAGTAGGAACCCTGGTTCCTAACACACTTCAGTCAAAATCCATAAAGGGACAGCACTGCTCAAGCAAATCACTCAAGGTTGCAAGCAGGACCTGTAGCAAGGCACAGGAAGGAAGCTCAAACAAAACGAGGCAAGCATCTCATCTTTCCTCTCAAGCACCAGTTTCCTTGCTTTTCTAGCAAGAATGAATGAGACAGAAGTCAGGGGCCTGACTGCCAGAGCAGCAGAGCACTGGGAGCTCAAACTGATTACTCTCACCCTTGGCAGAGCTAGCAATAGCACACAGGCCCCTCTGATCCCCCGCAGCTGTGCAGGGGCTCAGCTGGTAAACAGATAACAGTATGTGCACATATTAGCTGATGGGGACACTTCCATCTCCCCTTTATTTAATGGGCTGTGTCTTTGACCCTCCCATTAGGCTGATCATTGCCTGCTTCCTCATTACACTGCTGTCACAGAGTTTATTTTCTTCAATTTATTCTCTCACATATATATAACCCAACAACACAGCAGGTTTGCAGTATTTCAGTGACATGTAAACCAGAGGGAGACATTAATACGGGGAGATCACATATGCTGGTATTTAGCTTGAGGACTCATGAGTTTCACTGAAGCATTATATGAAATAAATAAATGTTGTTATGTAGGTGACCAGGAAGGGAGAGGCAAATAAGGCTAGTGCTTTGGAAAGCTGACAGATCTCTGACTCCTCCTATACCCGAAAACTTCTTTTTCATTAGTTTTTCTCTGTTGACAGAGCATTTCCACTGGGTATTAGAGTTATTCTCTAAGCACAGGCTTGGAAAAGACAAGAAACTTCTCCTTCCCTCCACCCACACTAAATCTGGAGGCTGTGGCAACCTGCTTCTGGGGTTGACTTTATTTCATTCACTGCAAAACCAGTTATGTTGTGAAGTGTTACCAAGCAAGTGACATATTAATTATTGGGATAATAACAACAGAACCAAGGTCACAAAGTCTCTTAACAACACAACATATACCTCCATGCTAGCAGGATCCATCTCTGCTGAGGAGACAAGTGTCATATTAGAAAACCTCTGTCAAAGGAAGATTGAAATAGCTGCTGCAGCTGTGAAGAGTTTTTCTTCTTCTTCTCCTCCCTGTTAAGTACTGAGCTGCACTCTAAGCCTCATCACTCAAGTTCAAGAAATATTAATTGGCTACTGGGAACTTGGGTGGAGGAGGGACAGTCACACTGTTTAGTTTTAGTTATCACCTCCAGCTGCTTCAGTTAGCACCTATGCCTCTGAGGCACTCACAAGAGCTGCTGGAGAGACTACCTGTCTGCTTTGACTGCAATACATAAAGCTAAATAGCACAAACAGCCCCTCTCCAGGTGCAGTTCATGAAAAGGGAAATATTAGGTAGAGATTTATAACATAAACACAATTTTGGCAAAGCAGTAGAACTTGATTTCTGTTTTTATTTCCCTGTGTTGCAGCTGCAACTGAAAATCCCTTTACTTATGATCTGAATGTCCATGTGCTGCACAAAGACACATCTCACATAGGAAAAAAACTCAAAAAAATAAGCGAAGCATGATTGTTTATGAAATTAGGCACTGATAATCTGAAAGTGACACATAATCTAGCCAGGAAAATGGTTTTAGGACAGCCAATTCACAGAAGCAGACACCTTTAGTAAAGTGTAACAAGCTGAAGAATGAGCCCGACAGCAAAAGCAGGATAAAATAATGGTGTCTCTCTCCCCCAACATAACATGTTAAGCTTTAGACCTCATGAGAAAAGCACTGCAGTACACACAAATCCCAAAAACTTTACGGCAGAAACAGGCATCACCAGCCACACCAAGCAACAGCACCAGACAAACCTGAGGAAAGCTTCCCTGGCTGGACAGTCTCACAAAACTAAACTAAAAATACATGGAAAGGCAATAACATACCTTTGAGGAACATCTGTCTTATTCAGAAACATTGATTTCAGGCTTCACCTTTCTCCTCTAGGTCTAGGTTACTACCACGAGGAGAGTTTTACTCATCCAGGCTTTGCTGCCTATTGCAACTAACGCTCTGCTTTCACTTGTGTTTAGGTTCAAAGGTTATCTCCTTCACCTCTTCTCCCTCAGGTTCTCCTTCGCCTCATACCTCGGGCTGCTCCAGGTCCTTAGTGCTGTAGCTCTTTGCAATTTCCTTCTGCTCGGCAGGGCCCGGGCAGGGGTAATTGGTGTCACTTGCGTGGCACAGCTATTTCTTCTTAAGGGGAGAGCCCCGTGTTTCCACAGCGCCCAGGGCATGAAGTACAAGCTCAATTCCTTTCACGTGCAGCCATTTTGGATTATATTTAAAAGCCAAGACCTGAGTAAACACATTCGGGCTTTAAATTGCATTTGCATGTTGAAATAAAATGACTGTTGAGAGTCAGTCTCCTGAGAGACTAATCTTGTGGCCTGCCACTACACCACTCACAGTAACTTTCAGGTTGTGTCTCCGCTAGTCGCGGAGGACCGAGGCCCATCGCCAAGTTCTCCCGGTGCCGGCCCTGTGAGGGGCTGGGGGCCTCTGCGGGCCCTCGAGGGTGTTGTGCCACAAGAACCGGCCACCCCAGCTGCTTTCCAGCCCTTTCAATAGCAGACATTTTATAGAGAGCTTCCATTCCCCCCATAACCTGCAGCAGAGTTTCCTTTTATCTTCCTATGCTCCAGAGAAGCAGCTTACAGACCCTGGGTGCAGGCGGCCGTAGGGCACCCCGGCCTACGGGGGGGTGAAGGGAGTGAGTGACCCCCAAAGCAGGGACAAGCCTTATGGAGCCACCTGTCCCCCTGTGAACTCCGCTGGAGGGTTAACAGAGTCACAGCACCTGGTTTTAGTATTGCCTTCTGCAAGAGCCCTCTCTTTGGCTTCCATCTTCAAGGTTAACAAATCTCGCAGAACCCAAAGATAGATGCAGGTTTGGCGGTTTCCCTGATTTCGTTATTTCTAACATAGACATAGAAGCAAAATAATTCTTCTCTAGACAGATTTTTCTCACATGCAGTGTTTTAATTTTTGTAGCTTAAGTGTTGTATGTCCTTCCTGAATCCCACCACGTGCTACTGCAGCATCCATTGTCACTACATAAGTCGACAGTCTTTCCAGTAAGCCAGTCAGCCAAATGTATAAATTCATATGCAAAAATTACATTATTCCTGTAAGCAACCTATGTTATGAATAAAGCCCTAAGACAGAACCCAATTCTCCATGCAAAGCCGATGTGCAAACTCCTAAATTAAAAAGAAATCTCAGACAGGTGGAAGTGCTGTTTTGGGACCTTTCCGGGGTTGCAGTTGCCAAGGAAACCGCTTCCTTTGTGCCCAGTCAAAGGCACTGGCTGTTTGGAGTCTCATCCCAGCTATGCCTGAATATGCTGTGGCATCAGAATGGAAGTGAGACTGCTAGAAATACTCTAATAAATAAGGACTTTGTCAGGAAAACATCTCTCCCTAAAAAAAAAAAAAAAAAAAAAAAAAAATGGCTGCAGACTCCCATAGCAGGTGACTGCCTCTTACCTTCAAAGACACAGGCAGAGGCACACAGGGACAGCTCTTTTGTATGTGATGCACGCTAATAGTTAAAAGCAATGCATAATAAACTGCAAAAATTTAAAGGATATTTCTGACTTAAAAGGCACACTCCTCCCTACAGTTTTGACCTGTTGTTGTAGAAAGCCCGAATAGTTAAAAGAACCATCAGGGAAAAAAAAAACCAAAACCAACAACTAATTCCTGTTTCATTACTACTTTTTTCAGTGTTTGATTTTTGTATATAATTACCTAACTCTGTGTTTTTCTACAAGTTCTATGTAGACATCAGGGGAGTCTCAAAAGGATTTATTTTTTTGGTCTAGAGCAGAATGATTTCCAGTGTTACTGATTAGTTTTGTATGAGGAATAATAAAAACAGTTGCAAACCCACAAGAATAAGAAGGACATCTCTCAAGCCTTGTCTTGATCTTGGTGAAACTGCTTAGGTGCTGCTAATATCTTTACTTTTGTGACATTGATTTACATTAGAATCATAGCAAAACAATTCTAGTTTAATGGATTAGCCTTCATTCCTTGATGCATTCTTAATCTAAAATTAATAGCACCCTCAGGTTAGTTTGTTTTTCTACAAGTGGTTTGTATTAGCTTCGACATATTGATGTAGCTTCAGTGCATTCAGCTAGCCCTCACTTTAATACAAGCCAATTTAATGGTCACCCGCCATCTAAAGTCAAAGCCAGGACAGGAGATTTACAGAAAGAGGGAACCTAAAGTAGCAATGAAAAGTGATACACCTAAGAATGTGAGACTTTTCTTCAAAATAAGAGGGGAATACAAATAAACAGTATAAATTAAGCCATGCCAAACTCTTTGGACCCTAATGACTTCTGACATCTTTTAAACATAAAGATGTGCAACGAGGACATGTCTAACACATTTAGCGGAAGAGTGCTCAAGAGTCCATGGTGTTGCTGAGGGATAAACTACACCACAAAACCTGATCCCGTGGATCTCAATAATTAGTTGATCTTACCACAAACTGTTAATCCCATTTTCCCAGTCTACAAGATTGACTACCATCAGAGAAAAAGAAAATCATGTGATCTGATGATCTTCTACATGTCCCAAGAAGGGCCTTTCAAAACGAACCCAAAACTGATGAAGAAAATGCATTTTTGGTCATCTCTGAAATCTCTAATAGACATTACTGCCATGTATTTTAAGGAAGGAAAGAGGAAGCAAAACATTCGTCATTCTAAATTCCATTTGGCCTTTGAGAGTAAATGCACTAGAACAAGGAAAAAACCATCCAGAATGGAGCAATTATTTCAACTTTTATTGGGGAAAAGGTTCCAAAACATTTTTAAATTCACGAGCAAGATGCAGCTACAGACAGAAATGGCTGGTTTCGTGTCTTTTCCAAAGGGCAAGTGCTATGCCTTTATTACAGCCATTTCATAATGTCCAAGAAAATTTAAGTGATTATTTGTAATGGGAAACAAAAGGTCAGACAGCTAGTGCTAGATTAATATAAAGGAGAAATAAAAATATTTTTTCAGAATGAGTTCTTCAACTTCTGTTTATTCATTAAGAGAAAAGCCCTATGAAATAAAAGTTTGGGGGCAATCCCATGAATGAAGGTGAAAGCCAAGCAGACAAGCACACTAGGCTCATAGAAAACGGCAGGAAATGTGGCTGAAGCACCCTGGACGGGAACAGTCTGCTTTCTCCCTCCCAGGACTTGCCAGCTGCTGGTAATGCACCTTCCCTTTGCACCATCTATGGCTGCACCTGTTTCCCTCAGTATCTTCTCAAACTTCCCACTCATCCAAAATGACTTTTTACATTCCTGTATCATTTGGCAGAGCCAGGAATTTCTGAAACCACTCTAAAACGGTTACCAAAACAGATCTGAGTCCCTCTCCCCTCACTTCTTTAGTGCCTCTGTGAACGCAGCTAGGTGGATGTGCATCAGACAAACCCTCACCATCCTGCAGGATTATTCTCCCATAAACTGGTGTAAATCACACAGAGCTCAGAGACCACTGCTCCAGCTTTGGGCACATTAAAACTGCAAACTATTCAGATAGAAACCATGCTCCAAATTATAGGACTTCTGGCAGATCTTTTTAGTACAGATGCAAAAGTCCTTCACAGACAGCTGTTTTGACATTCTGGTTAGGAAACGGATGCCACGCGCGCAGAGCTCGGTGCACATGCTAGCTCCTTGGCAGAAGCATGCTCAAGTCCATCTGCTGCATGCGGCAACTGGCCAATTCACATCGCAGATTATAGGCTTCAGTCTGAGAGAGGAACACAACAAAATCATAGTTTAAAAAAGAGCCTGAGAAAAAAAAAATGCTGTTGTGAGAGACATGGGGAATACTGGAAATTAAAACCCTGAGAAATACCCTTAGTTTGCTTTATTTTTCAGATTATTTTTTTTTTTTTTTAAATAATTCTGTATAAACACTGGTCACTGTGACCAGGCACAAATCTAACACTTGTACCATGTGCAACTGTAAGCATGCTTGTATGTTATTGAGCTTCACTGTATGCCTCTACAGAAGGCTGCAGTCCTGGCAACACGTGTTAAGTTCTGGAGGAATGCCACCTGAGCAGAACTTTTCCATTCTCAGAATAAAGCTTTTTAAGAGCTGTTGAAGTTGAGTCTGGCTCACTTCTCCAGGTGTGTGTTCAAGGTCCACACAGCAAAGAGTTTGTGAGCTGTGGTCTGAGAGTAGGTCCTACCAAATCTATGGAAACACTTGCAGAAATAAACCGGTAGGAATTACTTTCTTTTGTCTGTTAAAGGCAACAGTTCTTTACAGTCAATTTAAAGTGCTGATCTTTCCCTCCCCCTGCAAAAACCCACCAGACACATCTATTATTTATAAAACAGTACCTGGATGCATTGAACTCTGAAAATGTTCCAGAGAACAGGCTTCTTTCCCTAATAAACGATTGATGCATATTATTTACACTGTATGTATGTTAACAACATACTGTAAAATGGAAAGATGCAACTTTAAGAATTGAAAGAAATGACAACTATCACAGGCAGGTGACACTTGGTACTTCTTAAACTCTCTGACCTGAGGACATGAAAGCATGAGAATCCTGGTTCATCTGAGGGGAAAAAATTACCAAAATAGCCACTTCTCCTTAACTTTCTAGTCCTTTTTCTTGGGAGAAACTAAACAAATATTTAAAATGTTTGAACCAAAAGATTCAAAAAGTGTAAGATGAGAAGTAATAGGAAATAATTTGTTCTGGCTTTCAAGCCCATTTCATGGTAGGGAGGGAGAAATTAGGTGAGTAGTTGTCAAAGCAGTGAATTATTTGTTTTCCTGTCTGCAACAGGGAAGCTGTTACAAAAAAAAATAATTAAAAAATTCTGTATAACATACTTATGTGCTCTCTTTTAATTTCCAGGGAAACCCTAGTCTTTTCAAGGAAGCAGTTTTGCTTCCAGGGAATCTGAGATTTCAGAAAAACATTTTCACTTAATTACATAAGCATGAGAGGAAGCTGGATTCAGTTTCTTTCAGGTCCCCAAACTCTGACATCATATCTCTACTTGCCTTTCTGTTAATTTCCTGGAATGATGATGTGTCACAGAGCAACCTGCTCTTGGTACCAGCTGGTAAGGATATTTGGTTGTGGATCCTTGGTGAGGATATTTGTTGCCAGCTATGGATTAACAGAGGAATTCTACCATTTTTATAAATTGTTTTAAGACATTTTCAGTGAATACTCGTTGCTCTTAAAATTACTGTCCTTGATGGAGATCTTCTGCATGTTTAAGTTTCCTTTCAACTACCTCCCATCTAGCCTGTGTTAGGGAAATTGATATGGCTCGGGAAGACTCAAATTCTGATTTTTAAAAGAAAGATTGATGCAGATTTAATTTTAGTTTTGGTATGTAAACACCTTGTGAGATGCCCAATTTGGGTAAATTAAAGGACAAACTTCAAAGCAGGAAAGCAAGCTGGCACTTAGGACACTTAAAAATGTGTACTGACATTCCACATGTGACAAGACTGAGGCAGAGGTGCTCTGAAAAGACAATTGTAAATTACCATTTGATTTTGCTACAGTTTTGTCATCATCCCCTGAGAGAGGAAGTGGAAGATCAATATGACTAGTGGATCTCTTTCTCTAGCATATTGCTATAATTTAGCTAAAGCTGATAAATATTGCAACTGAAGTGCCAAGAAGGAAAAGACTTACTGCAAATTAAAATGAGAAAGAACAACAAAAAAAAGTGTTTAGGACATGTTTTGACATGTGCTCAAATATCACCAGGCATCCCACTACAGATGAATAATCAGCAAAGATACTTAATGCGCCTACATGCTTAAGAAAATTTTTGAAAGTTATCAGTTATGTGTCATCAGTGAAGAGGGGACAGAGCAGAAAATGAGGGGGATGGTATTATTATGCCTTTTCTTGGGTTTTGGCATGAAATACGCTGAGAAGAACACAGAACTGATTATCTGCCCACTCTGTCTTTGGACCCCAAATTTCTTCCTTAACAAAGAATTAGGAATTGATCAAGAAATAATTGATTAGCCACACCAGGAGCGCACCCTGGGAGCAGCACCATGAGCAGCCATGCTACACAGCGGCAGCAGACCAGCCACGAGATGCTGTTGCTATTTCTGCTAAAGAAAAGTTTCCTCTAAGAAATCACTGCAGGGATTGAATAGTGACAGGAGATACAAGTGGCAGAAATCAGACATCTATATATGGCAATACCATAGCGGGGGCTTAATCATCCCTCTACTTATTTCAGCTGCCACACAGCGGCAACAGTGCACAGGAGAAACATCACTAACTGGTGTCAAGATTTCAAATGAGTTACAATTTCTTTCTCTGCTTATACAGGCAAGATCTATTCTCTTCTCCTGAGCCAGGCAGACACGTTGCAGGGATTTTGCTCAAGTAAGGGTCTAGTCCCAGGGTCCCTGACCTGGGGGACTCCCCACTCTAACTCATGGTAACAGGAAGATTTAGATGATATGTAAGAAAGCAATTATTTACTGTTGAGAGTAATGATGAGCTCAACAAATAAATATGTATGAAAATTCTTATTTACTGTGAGGGGGGTGAGGCCCTGGCACAGGTTGCCCAGAGAAGCTGTGGCTGCCCCCTCCCTGGCAGGGTTCAGGGCCAGGTTGGACTGGGCTTTGGGCAACCTGGGCTAGTGGAAGGGGTCCCTGCCCATGGGAAAGGCTGTAACTAGATGATCTTTAAGGTCCCTTCCAACCCAAACCATTCTACGATGATTCTATGATGAAATCAAAAAAAGAAGAAAGCTAGGAATGATGTTTCTCTTACTGCATAATTTGCTTCCCCCTGATATCCACATATTAATAAAAAACTGTTGGTATGTGCTGTAGAAACTAAAGTTGCCCCACACCTTTTCATATTCTTCAGATAGAAATGATTCATTCAAGTTGGATGGGGAGACCTGAAATATTCCCCAGCCCCATCTAGTCAAAGAAAAGACAAAAGCATTTCTAGGTCAAGATTTATCTCATCCTTAAATAAACAGTGAAAATTAGTCAGATGACTCTCTCCTTCAAAGCATCAACTATAAAAGGAGCATAAGGCAGCAACTGAGCAACAGACATCTGCCTGGTGGATGGCTCGTGTTGGGGGAACCTATTCCCCCTATTCCTGAAGCAGTCATTCCATGCCTAGTCCTATCAAGGAAGCTTTTCAGCAGGTCACTTTTTCTCCTAGCACCTCCTACATGCTAGTGCAATTGTCCAGCAGCTACAATATCACCTCACAGAAAGGCTAACAGAGTCCTTTTAATTGCTATTAGCTCACTGAACTCAACTAAACCTAATCTGAGAGGGACATACAAGACCACTTCTACTCTTTGCAGGATATGCCATTTTGCCATCAAATGGTGTCTCTATCCAACTGCTTCAGTTCTAACCATCCAACCTGATAAACCATTCCATGGAATTACAACAGGAGGCACCTGGTATTTTACCCGTGATGGTGCTGACACTTCTGCTGAGCTAGCAAGGGGATTAGTGTCAGCAAGGGCTTTCGTAGCAGCCATAGAAGGATATTGTCAAAATGTTCCAATACCAGCTGCTGTGCTTTCCAGCCAGTAGCAGCTAGTGCTAATTAATATTTAAAACTTGTTTTGATTTAATCAAATGGACAACCCTCCTTCAATGGGGAGGGTTTGCTTTCTGAAAATAGCTGAGTGACCATTATGTCTTACGTTAACTATTAAAACATTATGGCCGCATTATATAGTTAGAGTCCAGTAAATAAGAATTTCCACACATTTATCTGGTTGAGCTCATCACCAGTCTTGACAATTAAAAGGTGGAAATTCTTTCAGTTTGACAAACAGGAAATGAAGAAGCATAAATGCATTGAGCCTATCATTCTCAAAAGACCAGAGCAAGTGTAATACCCAAACCTGGGAACCAGGCACTCATGTTTTTATGACTTGTTGAAAATCCCAAGCCTATTCACTCCTTTTTCTCTCAAACCACTGGGTATCACTGATCCCCACTTTCCAGCTCATTTCCACTAACAAAGTGACATTGTACCACTTAAGCTAAAATGAAAAATATAAAAAGAAGGAGCTTCATAAGAACGAGTGTCCATCCTCATTGGTAGTCTAGTTTTTAGGGAACTGACTAACGAAGATGGCACAGATGCTATGTTCGGTGACACAGCATTAGGTTTTTGGATATGGACATGCGATGTGTGATTTGGCTTGAGATGTACTTCAACAAATTTTGGACAAAGTCCTCTATCTTGCCTTCGTGTTTTGCGAGGACAGGTTCATGCTGGTATAATACGGAATGAGTCCGACACAAACAGTCACTTTTTCTGTGGTCTGCTTCTTTGTATTCAAACTAACTATGTTTCCAAGGTCTGACTTTATGGACATTTCGGGGAACAGATACACACATAGCTCCTCTGAAAGGCTACGTGAAGTCTAGAGTGCTGCAGAAATCTTTAATATGTGGATTGTGATCAGAATCAATCACTGGGCTATTCATCCGATGCTATTCAAAGGGCCCATAAAGTATGCAAGTAACCTTCATTTCAGAATTTCAATCAAGGTATTTGAGAAGCGTGCTGCTGCATCTTCCAGTATAATAAATTTTTGAGGGATAGGTGGGGCTATAAACCAAGCTAGGCCCAAAATGGAAAAAGGTATGCTGATAATGAAAGTGCATTTTAGAAAGCGTTGTCTAAAAATCCCACAAGTTCACAGGTAAGAAATTCAATTTATTTATGTGCTTCAAGTGTAAGATTTCACCTTACATATAGCAAATAGCCAATATGACAGCTGATTTTAGGTATGTACAGCTAGGATAAAACACAGAGACTAAGATTTTCAAATGAAAACCCAGAGAAATCAGTGCCAATTTCCTAATCCTTATCAGACACACAAATTCTGATTTTTTTCATTTTAATATATCCCAGCCAAAGAATGACTGACAGTTGCTTAAAAGCTAAAAAGCAGCAGTTTGACTGTCAGAAGCACTGGTGTCCCGTGACTCTCAGTGAAGCCCAGAAAGGCTTCATTGTTGAAGACCTAAAAACCAGATAAGGATCTCAACTGGATTTTTTCTTTGAGAATTTTTTCTAATTTTTTTCATTTTATTTTTCATTCCTGAAGGTAAACTTGATTCTCACTAGCAAAAGACTTCTATTAATTAAATTATCTTTAGTGGAATTATCATTCATTCCCTATCATTCCCACTGAAAGAAAAACCAGGCTTGTATTACTTTCTACTTGAGATTAGCCATGAATGAAAATACTAGTGTTCAAAAGTGGGTAAAGATTCTGGTTTTTCTTTTAAAAAAAAAATCAGAAGATATTGAAGACAATCATGCCTGTTTTCAGAATGGCAACTCATCCCTGATTTTCTAGAAGGTGGCAGCTGATCAGGCAAAAGAGTAAGTCTAATTCTAAGTAGCAGTATTATTATTTCAGCTTTTCATGGTAGGCAAGGGGAAAGCTACTAAAGATTGCCTGGAACTAGAAGTAAGAGTGAATTCATGTCAAAATATGACCCAAAGCCCCACTCATCCTGCCTGTCCTTTGTAAGAATAAATTGATATTTCTATAAGGCTTTGAAGAAAAATAGTGTAACTGCTTGCACAATTACTTCAGGAGAACAGGCTGTATCCTACTTTCCTTTAAGCTGCTAATCAGACTCAAATGAAAACATAAGCTCCCTCTAAAATCAGTGAGTGGTCCATGCCTCCACATAGGATCCACACTGCACCTACACTGCCAGTAAGGACTGACTTCGTAATTTAGATTCTTAAACCTAGGTGCCTGAAACCAAATACCTCATCTGAGATCTGAATCTGGGCCTAAGCAAGAGTGTTAACCTAAAGGTACAGAACAGACAAGAAATCCAGCCACGTCCATCTTACCCAATAAAATTCCGAGATTTGAAATGGGAAAACAATGCGGCAGTCTCCCTCCATTACCCATTATTCTCTTATAATCCCAATGCTTCCAGGAATTACTTTCCCCCTGCAGTAAGCAGAACAGCACCCCATTCCAGGGTTCTGGGTAAGATGCAGATGTTATAGTTAAACAACCTGATGTCAGAGAAGTAGAAGTGTCAAGGGAAGAGACATCAAGAAAGGCTTTGCATCATTCTAACTGATTTTCATTGTAAAAATGTAAACTTGGGTCTCAAGTGTCTTGTTAGGCAAGTTCAGCAAATGGTACGCTTGAGCAAATGAGTTTCACTTTTGCTAAGATTGTTTTGGCATCTGGAAATATGATTTGGATGGTAGGAACATGGTTAGGAATTTGAATACTTTTTTTCCCCCCTAGTCTTGTAACAGCCTCCTTGAGAAATGCCTTCGGACTACTGCATTTATATTACTGGTCTCAGATAATTTACATCTAATCTTCCAGTGCTGTTAACAAAAGCTGGGCTACCATGTGCAAATGTAAATAACTTTTTTTTTTTTTTTTTGATGTGAAATCCCAGTTTAACTACATAACAGACTTCAAAGCAGGTTTAACATTAGCAATGCCTGCCACACTGGTTGTTAAACTGCTTTCTGTAAGAGTTACTGCTTTAATTTATTCATCTATTTTGGTTGCAGCAAGCCCCGTTTCCCCCTTCATTTACTGAGATACTTTTTAAAAGAAAATATTTCCAAAAGGACAAGTGAGGTATATACCAGCAGCTACAGGAGTGGATACAATAACATTGACCTAGACATTGAGATGGATGCCTTTATATGTAGCTTGGTTGCTATGATCTCACAGGAGTCTGGGTTAAGGTATCCTGTTCCACCTCTGACAAAAGGGGTTTCTTGCACACTATTTATCTCAGCATCATAGCCTGTGAGAAAGTCCTGTGGCAAAGCACAGCTGGCTGACTGTTCTCAGGAAAAGTCACCTGGGTGCAGAAGGGGATGGAATCCCAGCATGGGAGTCCATTAAACAGAGAAGAGTCTGTGAAGCTACAGAATATCCACAGGACATCAGAACATAAGACCCACTATGGTATCTTCCAAAAGACTGGTGCTCTCAGACAGTTACAGCCAAAAAAAAATGAGAAGAGAGGAAGAAGAGGAAGGGAAAGACAAAAAAGTGCTACTACTGTTCCAATCTATATTGTTTTGAAAAGCCCCCTGCCCCAGTTTAACTTTCTGTTACATAAAGTGGAAGAGGAAGAAAGAATGATGCGATTGGTGGAGTTTTATGTTCTAATGCATTTCTGCAGCACACAAAATGTCCAAGCCCCTAGCTGCTAAGGCATTTTCAACATATTTTGCTGTTGGAGTTTGTATGCTAACATATGTGCAACAGCTGCTTCAAGCCACAAAGTCTTGAAACCACTGGTTAGAGGTAGGAGTTTTTCAGTCACATAAAGCTCAAAGCCACATAACGCTCAAACTCATTCCTCCTTGCTCAGCAGCTCAGCTAAAGCAGCAGCAACGTCCAACACTGCCTCAGGCACCACAACAGGCTCTTAATTTGAGATGAAACCCTTCGGTGGGAGAGTAAGTGCTGCAGCTTTGTCAAACAGATCCAATGAACCTGCATTTATTTTCAGAATGAGGCTGCTGGAATTCACACGCCACACCTGACCTGAAGAAGGGAAGCAATTCTTCAGTTACTGGCAAGTGGCTTTTGGATTCAATTGTGAGTGGAACTCCTCTGAAAACGGTCACATTGTGCCACAACGTTCAGATCCATCAAAAGTAAAAGCCTAGTTTGTAAAAATTACCTGACATTCATTAGACTATTAAAAAAAAAAAAAAAAAAGAGGGACCAAAGAGAACATAAAGGCAAGGCCAAAATATCTCATGTTGATATTTTTCAAATGAAAAATATCAATTGTTTTGTATTCTTTAATATTGAATGATACATCATCTAATGGAAAATAAAAATAAAAAGAAAACAAATGTTTCTTTCTGCCAATAAGAAACAAATCTGCATCTTCTGAAATATTATTTAGGCTCTTCCTTCATGGAAAATTCTGAAATTTGCAGGGAAAAGAGGATTCGAAGGAAGCTAATGTTTTGTAGATGGGAGTTCCCATCCTCCACACAAACTGAGTGATTAGAGCAATCCTCATCAAATCAATCTGAAATATGAAGAAGTCATGCTTAGAACAGATAATTTTTTTTTAAAAAAAGCACTAGATGGTGTATTCATGGGTTTCACCGCAAAGCTTTCTTGCACTTCAGAGTGAGATGCTGTATTGTAACACGTAGGTTTCCATGGCAAACATCTAATTTCAATATAAACAGAGTATGCTAAAAATGTATCTTGCTGGTAGCAGCTAATGCCCAGGGGCTGTAGAGATCACCTTACTCTTTTCAAACTACATTCACGATTATTTATTATAAACAGCTATTAGAATGGATGCAGAATTGTAAACTTTTTAAATGAATCTCTCATCTACATTCAGTGGTGCACAAAAGCTGAGAAATTCACTGCATTATGCAACCACACACTTTTTTTCCAAATACATTCCACCTTCTTCTGAATAATTCCCAAGAATGTTTACTTAATGTGGTAAACCACGTGAGTGGAACCAACTTATTTGTATTATTTTGTACTAATTTTCAACTTTTTAGCTCCTGTATCTGCCTTACTACCATAATATTAGTATCAGTGTAACTGAGCAACATCAAAAAATGTGCGGTGCTCCACAGGAGGGGGACAGTCTAGATGGAGTAAGAACATTATCCTATTTAACACATTGAAAGGGAGGAAAGAACAAAGGACCACAAGTAAGATGCCCACAGGACCTCATCTTTCCTTATTTTACAAATACAGAGAAAAATATGATTAGTTCAGATTCATATAAACAGAAGAAAATTAATTATGGTTCCATTTCCCTATTCTTGTGTATGGGGAAAAAACAGTTTGCACAAACTAACAGAGCAGATTGGTTGCAGAGTGACTATTAAAACACAGGCCTCCCTATTTTTGGGTCAGCATCATACCTTTTGAATCATGTCACATCCCACAAGTAATAATATTGAACTTTATTTTTGTTTGTACAATACTAGAGAAATCAGTATTTGCTCAATTTAAGTAAATTAACTTAGACCTCAAATAGTTTTTCACTTAGAGCTACAGAAGTCCCAGAAAACACTTTTAATTTTCACTTTTACACAAAAAGCATAGAGTTATTAACACAGAGATTTAAAATAAAACACCCCACTCCCTCCAAAAAAACCCAACCAAAAACCAACAACAAAAAACCTCAAACACATTAAAAAAAAAAAAAAGAAGGAGCTTCCACAACCCTCCTAGACACAAGCAGCAGCTACATCTATTAAGTTTCACAGATAAATTATTAAATTAGTTTGGGAAGTCAGCAGTTCAAAACCAAATTGAGGACAATTTCCAGGCTACTCTTTGAAAGTTGTCTCCCTTTTTATTCATCACAACCCTCAAGAGACTTATTTTTCCCTGCCATTTTCTTCACCATCTGAAAAGTTTTGCCCACTGATGAAGTGCCACATCCTGCTTCTCTCCAACTAAAATACTGGCGGTTTTGAAAAAACCATCATCATCCTGCAGAGCTGAACAAGAAACAAACAAGACAGCAGAGACTGAAATGATGATTTTTTTACTCCACTTCCAGTCCTAGGGCATCACTCTGCTCACTGCTGGAAAGAATGGACACCAGTGGAGGAAAAAAAAAAAAAAAAGGATTAAGAAATCAAGCAGAATATTTAATACAGGACCAATTTTCAAGCAACTAATTTATTCCACTATTCAAAACTGCAGAATGGAAATAATGAAGGAAGGAAATACCTGAAGAGATGAGACAGCAGAACTAGTCTGAGAAAAGGTGTCCAACCAATGAGATGTGTTGTTGTGTTAGCGTATTTCATCAGAGACAAAAAAAAAAGTTGAATTAGGCTCATTATCATTGTTGGCCTTTATACACAGAAAGATTTAACAAGTATGTAAATGTATCACTGATGACTTTTTTTTTTTTTAATCTGCTGTTACTACTGTCAACATTTCAGCTCATTTGTGCTTCTGTTTGACAGCAGTACCTAGAGCTGGTCAAATACTGCAAAATGGTGTTTACAAAACAGTTGTATGAATTCTGAGCAGCTGCTTGGTTCAACCATGTTTGTGCCCCTTGTTGTTCATGAATATTCAAGGGAACATGTTTTTGTTTGCACAAATGGTTGGGGAGTGGCTGTTCCTGTATGAATATATTCTCAGGCAAACAAAGATATTCCTGTGGGATCAAGAGTGTTTGCTAATTCACTACTAACTCCTTGTTATTCCCTCGTTAAAATAAGTTTTGGACATTTAGTCAGAAATCAGAAACAGTATCACGTGACTCAGTTAACCAGTTGGATGCTACCACATAAATAGTCAGCAGCAAACAGCAAAAAGAGCACAAGACTCAGGTATGGCAAGTATGGATTTGAGCGCAAAGATTCTTCGGAAAAATTCAAAACTTTTTGTGAACAAAATAAAAGAGTTAAACAGTGACTACTTGTCAAAATGAATAACCATCCTGGTGCTCACAGTGCATCTCAATTTGAAATCAGGTAACTTGATATTCAGGAAGGAGGGGAAAAAAATAAACAAGCAGCTGTTCTCCTTAAGATTGCCTGCACTGCATTTACTATGGCAGACTAATCCTCTTGGTTACATACAACACAAGAATATTTTCCTTTAGCAGAAAAAGCAGATAAATGATGTACCAATGAATCCTGCTTAACGATGCATCCGATGCAAATTTGGGCAGGACCACAAAATGTAGAGCAGACAGTAAGTGGCGTGGGGTACTGGATCTCTGCGAGGAGGTCCGGACGCACTGCCTTGCCTGTTCCGTATTCACCAAGTCACCAACAGCTTTTTACTGTCCTGAGAGTTAACTCACTCACCCACTCAACAAAGACAAACATACTGGGAGTTTAGTTTGGGGAGGTTCCTGCTGATCTTCAGACAGGATCCTTAGAAGTTCGAAAACAGAGGTTGTAAAGTGCCTAAACTTGTATGATTCATCGCGGGTTTTTACTATGCGGGAAGCTGAACTTGAGACGGAGAGACACAAAACACATACTGAGTCTATTAATTATGTAGATGCATTTCTCATTTGCAAATGAGGAAGTATCATATTTCTATAAAGACAAAGAAAGTGGCACAGCATTATAATGCCAAGTCAAACATCAGTCAGAAGTAACATTTTATGACTGATCTTGGCTTGGGGAAGAGAAGGCATAGATTGCCTCCTGTAGAAGCTCTCATAAAAAAAACCCCAAACATGTTAATCTGTTGAGCAGCAAATGAGTGGACAGCCATGTCCACATTTCACCTTGCTTTTTCCACAGTACACAACGTTTGGGGAGATTTAGGGTAATTACAAAGAAAGAACCAAAACTGCACTTTACATCATTTTTAGAACAGTTCCAGTTTATCATAGCATAAACATTATTACTGCAGCGTTGTTCGACTTCTAATGATTTTGAAAATGTTGTTTTTAAGACACTAATCAAGTTGTTAGGGAGATAGAATTAACTATATAAAATGCATCTGCAGTGGTACATTATTACGAAGTCTTTTTGGCCACACAGAGCCTTTTTTCTGTTTCTTCCTTAACGCTAGCAGTTGTACACTGTGATAGCCTCCTGGCTAAAAGGACACTTCGAAGAGCCTTTCACAGCTCTACAGAAAAGCCTCCTGCTAGCACGTATCTGAATCTTACTACATCCATCTAGAGATTATCTGAAAGAATTTAATGAATATTCTAGTTTCTGCAATTAGATATTGTTATTCACACCCAGGGACTCCAGAATGCATACATATTGAGCAGAAATTAATATTTATGGCTATAAGCATAGCTATTCTGAAACATGGAAGAAAAAAAAAATATGAAGATATTATTTGATTATTGACCTAACAAGACTGAACTCAAAACCTAACTACTTCACAGATTTCAGGGCATGGACTTAATTTGTAGGGAAGATGGGATTTACCATCTCATATTATAAACCAGACAATTTAGTTTAAGTGCTGTTCAAAATGTCCCAGCCTTTAAAGTGTGGATAGAATTTCAGCCTCAAAACTGTAAGTATTCTTCCTCAGGGTACACGCTTTTATTAGTTTATTCCTTCCCAGGCACTCATCTCAGAGAATTTTACCCATTTACAGCAGACTTATTTCTCTTTGGGTCTCGACAATGTTTTCCAACCTTTAATCCCACTCTGGCTGAAGGGACTCAGCCCCTGCAGCTTCCACGCACTTGAGAGGAGGGGAGTGGTGTCCAGGGTTTGCTAATCTTGCGTTACTGCAGCAGGTAACACAGCAGAGCCACAACCCTTTGCCTTTCTCCTTCCTCTCTCCCTAGTGCTGAGACTGCTGAGAGCAGAGTCATCCCCACCAGGAACCCTGGGCAACCCCAAATTCAACCCTGGTTGACCAAAAGCCCTAGGGTCCTGGGGCTCCATGATCCACCCCCCCGGTTCAGAAGTACTCTTAACATGTTTTCTGTTGTGGGAAACACTGGCAAAGGCTCACGAGACTATTTTGAGGAGTTCAGGAGCCTGCCTGTGAGCCAGGGATCAATCCTCCCGCCTTGATGCGGTCTCTCCTCTTTCAGGCAGCCAAGCCAGCCTCCCTCCATCTCGCTGCCAGTCGGATGCTTCATCTGTGTCAACATCCTCTTTTCAAATCTTGCTTTGAATTTTTGTTAGCAACCTGCACAAAACAGGGCTGGCAGGGACAGCAAGAAGCCTTACTGCAAAACTGTGACAACATGAAGTACTCGCATGTTTATAGCTACAGAACAAACAGGCTGCTCTGCAAGCAGCAGAATTAGAGAGGGCTGGTGGGCTCTGGACCTGCATCTTGTGGATGGTTGTCCCGGGGTCTGATAAGGTGCCAGCTCCAATTGCAGGTTCTTCCTGTGTTTAAAGCCTTCCTAACACCTCTGTCTGTGATGATTATTTTATATTAGAAAGGGGTCTGAGCTCTCCATGTAACCTTTTCCTCAAAAGCTTACAGCGACTTCTACCCAGCCACCTACTTATGGCAAAAGCCACAACAGTTAATTCCCTCTGAGCTAGCCCTACCCTTCCACCAGTTGGGCTGAATTCAGTCAATGGACTCAAATCATTAAGGAGAGGAGTGAGGAATAAAGAGATGAGTATACCTCCAGTATCGGTTCTTTAGGAAATAAGGCTAAAATTAGAAACCCTACCATAATAGGAAAAAATACTCCCTACTCTTATAGTAAATAAAGTCTCACAGGATGAAGAATAGCAGCATCTATTCCTATTTTAACAAATTCAACTGCAGGAGGCTTAATTTTTATCTAAAGACACATCAGAGAAAATTAAAAGTCATTGATCTTGTTCATCTACCCCCCTTCCATCCCAGTTTCAGATTTCAAGCACTTACCAAGAAAATTAAAAACAGTCATTAAGGAAGCACTAGAAATCACTTGCCTCTCAGCATCTTCTTATTTCCTAAAAGGAAGCCCATGAAGGAAGCCTTTGAAAAGCAACAAAACATCCACCTCCCAGGCCCCAAAGCTTTCACAGTTTCAAGAAAGTTGTGGCCAACTACCCCCCTCTGTGCCCTCTTTAAATCAATTATTCACAAGTGTGCTGCCCTTAATTTATTCCCCAGGGCCTCTTGTGGGACACTGTTTAATTTGATCTTGTTACTCACTTATGGCATATAAAGAGGTTTGAGGATTTCTTTTTAATCTTTCTCGTTCTAGTCACTCAATCCTAAGCAAAACAATTACTTGTTTCTGACCTATTTTTTTATGAGTTCATTGAAAGGAAGATGGTTTTGAGGTTTTTTTTAAAGTTAAAAAGTAACAGCAAACAGAAAGGATGTTCCCCCTTCTCTAGGCAAAAATCAAAGACCCATTTAAGCACTAATGTAAATTTCGATAAATCAAACCTATAACAGAACTATTTTCAGCTCTCTTGAATTGCACAAGAATGCAGTTTTAATAGTTTCTTTCTAAAATTATCAAAAAGAAATGTTGTTGTCATGGAATATCTGCTCATTTAGATAACTGCTGTGTGTACATTTCATTTTTTTTCTGTTCCTAACAAAAAAACTCAATTATAGCACTGAACATTTGGGCAAGATCTCAAATTAACTGGAACACATATCCTTAGAGAAATCAGCTGTGCATTATGAAGTTCATGATGATACTAAAAACACATTGTCCAGCTGAGTACGCTTTTGTATTTTGAGGGGATTTTTTGCCCACTTGTTCCTGTGAACGTGTCAGAAACAGTACCTTTATCAAATAAGGGGAAAAATGGGCCAGGTTGCTGAGAAATACCTTACACAGCAAGTTGGTAATAAAAATGGAGCAAGAGAAGTCTGAGGATCAGATTTTGTCTTGGAAATTGAGCTGGATCATATTGGACTCAGATGATTGCATATGAGCCTGAGAAACTTTTTTCTGTAATGCCATCAAATCAAGTTATTCCAGCTCTGGCAACAACAAGAGAAAAAACAACAACAAAAAAAGAGCTTTATGTACAATTAAAGTGAAGAAGGGGAAAATGCACAGCTTCTGTTCTACCTTTTATAGATGGATGTTTTTTTGAGGGCTGTACACTGGGAGATCTTGTGATACAATGCAGCAGAATGTTTTTAAGCTAGAAGAATTCCAATTGCACATTTGCCTTAGAAAGCTTTAGGGATTTTTATAAGCAGCCTGAAATTATTTTCTTCTTAATTATTCTGAATATATTATTTTGACTATTTTCAACTGCAAAGGTAAAATGTTTCTTTAATGCATGTGCATTTTAGGAAAAGTATTGTTTTAATTTATTGTGAAATATGAATGCAAAATAGTATTTGAGATTAAAAATTACATTTTTTTTCTACTAAATTGTATTTCCACAATATGGCTTGAAACCTTTGCATATTCAGTAGGAGGCTATGTAAGGCCACAGCTACTCACTGAAACAACAAAAATAACCAGATGAAAATCCATAGAATATGTTAAAAACCTAAAAACTAGTACCAATAGTGTGGCAATCACTAGTTTGTAACGAAGTAGATGATTGAGGAAAAACAACTTTATTCTTCTGTCTCCACAGCAAAGCTGAGAAGTGTTTAAAGGTGTGGAAAGCATTAGGTAGAAATCCATAAAGCTGAGCAAATACCGAGAGCTGTTCCACTCAAACAAAAGAGGGGAAATTTTAGTAATTTTTTTGTCCAAATTACAAACACCTGTAGGTTATCTGCAAAGGTAAATTAAGGCTCAACATTTATTACAGCTAAAAATAGAAAAGCCAATATTATAGCATCACATAAATCCAGGAAAAATGGCCAGGTACAATTAAAGGTCAAACATCACTAGTCTGCCCTTGTGGAGACTCAGCAAGAATGAGGGACATTAACCAGGAAAATTCTCTGAGTTGTTACAGGGTCACCCAATTTAGAATGAATTAATCACAATATTAAAAAAATAATGTTGCTTCCTGATTAACCACGTTACAAGGCAGGATCTTCAGTCTTTTACCTCAGGGACATACTCTGATGCAGATGCAGACTCCCAAAGATTTTTTTGATGCTGAGATTACATTAACTTCAGTGGGAATTTGGTTCTTAAATTCAGCTGTATCCAGGCCTGAGTCACTAAGGACTTTGCAAGCTTTAGGCAGATGCATATGCTGCCTCGTTTGACAGAGCAGCACAAAGTATACAATCAAGTGAAGTTAAAAATGTTGGTTTGCATGTGGGAATCATACAGAAGAACTTGTAGAGAAATTCTGTCAAAAATTTATCAAAAGTGTTGAAAAATCACTATCTCAGGTGAGTCTGGGCTGCTTGCCCTTCTTCTTTCTGAGGGTGAATTGGAAGAAAAATGAACAAATATCATCTGTTTTATCTTCAGGTTGGTTTTCCCCTTTCCCCAGAAGTGCAGTGTCTTACTGACAAAAAAAAAAAAATCTAAGGGAGATGAGTCATCAACACAGTCCTAGCCTGAAGCTAGGTTTGATGGCCCTCAGGGGAATAACAATCTGTATTTTTTCTACCAAAAATCCCAAGGACAAGTATTTTAAAATTTTTGCAGCCAAGTCTTTCACTGGGAGGCATATCCCCTACATCTGTTCATCCTTGGCCCCGTCCCTTGACCCAGACACAGGCTGACCATGGGGCACAGGACCCTGAACATGAAGCTTCCTTGGAGAAGCCTCCTGAGGCTTGATAGTCCTGCGGACTCCACTGTTAGCCTAATCCAAGCCCTTGCTCGGCCTAGGATTGATGCCTAGACGTGTTTCAGAGACAGGAGAATTTTTAGGTCCTCTCAATTCCTTCAGGTTTACCCAAGGCACCGGTGTGAAGAAGCATTTGACCTACAAGTTCCTCCGTTTGCTTTGGCCAAGGACCAGAACTCACAATCCTCCTCAAACCTTTCAGCTGATTCTCTTCGGCAGTGGAAGGAAATGAGAACAGCCTGTGTGATGTCTGGCGAGAGCTCCTGTGTGAGCCCCTGTACCAGCTCACCCAGTTTACGTCCGCAGCGCTGTCAGCCGCGGCATTAGGACTATGGTCAGGCCATAGGGGCACCGAGAGGATGCAGCCACCCCAGCGCCTTTCGTACAGTTTGTGGATGTGCTGCTCAGCACAGCTGCAAACACACAGTCCTCACTGCAAAACCCACTCAAGAAACAGCAAAAATAGCGCAGGAGCACATCCACATCCCAACCCTTGCAGCTTTACATACAACTCTGTACCTGCGAGTGCAGTGCAGAAAAGAACCAGCAAGGCTTGATGTCCTACAACATAACTGTGAAACTGCACTGTTGTTAAATGGTGTTTTGAACTCACTTTTTAAAATTAGCACCACTTCACTGGGTAACAGAGAAGGATCATGGGAGCAGTATGGTTTTGGTATAATACCTGGATTTTAATAGTACATGTATTCAGAATTACTCCTTTGGAGTAAAAGGGACTCTAAACATCTAACTGTTCAGCTTTATTAACTAACAGGTAATTATGTATTAAAATCCACTGAAATTGCATCATAATTTTAACATAAGCTACAACATAATTACAGTCTTTATAGTGTAAAGTATGACTATAAGACAGTAATGAATTAAAGATGAGAAATAAACATATAGACTAGTTTGTATTTAGAGCAGACATCTCCATAATATTCACCTTGTGGATCCACTTTCAGGAATACGGCTTAACTTTCCCTCACACTACCGGGCTCGGAGTGGCAGATCTGGGAACCCCCAATTTGTAAGTAGCAGAACCAGACTGGTGTTTTGTGCTGCCAAGCACGACAGGTCTGTCCTAGGCCGGGTTTCCTGAGCAGACCTAACAGGTGTAATTGCTTCCTGCTATGTGTTTCCCCTTTGGAAATAGCTTCCTGGATAATTTGAGGCTGGCAGTTTTCCCCATCATAGTGCAAGCATGAATGGAAACTGCTGGTGTAATAGCACTGCTTATTAGGCTTTTTTTTTTTTTTTTTTTTTTTTTTTTTTTTTTTCCCCATTTGGTACAAATATTCCAGTGTATCAACCAAGTCTTCAGCTATAAATTTAAAAAATTTGCTTTGCCAGGAATTTTAACTGGTTGTGCAAATCTTTACCATCTGCTGCACTCTCTAACTGCAGAGACAAAACCAGCATGATTTGCCACTGTAGCATAATAACATTAGATCGATGATTTATGGGGCCTTGAATGTTCTTTACTCAGAGCTGTGAGCTTTTGTTGGCCTTTGCACCTATTCCGAATACAAACTCAACCACGAAGCTGCTCCCCTCCCTCCACGGCAGTCTCTTCGTGTCAAACACAAATCCTCTAATATCAGATACCGTATCACTGTGCATGCAACCCCCAGCTTACAGTGTAACAAATCCAGGGAAAGGACGCTATTAAACTCTGCTATCTTGGAACACATATAAATAATTCACACCTTTCCTATAAATATTTATCCCTGTAACCTCAACTGTCATTCAAATAAAGGTTACGGTCTTCATCCATGTCCATTTTCCATATACCAACCAAATAATCTGAATTTTTGACTGCTTTTTCAACTTAATTCATATCTTTCTTAAAATTCAGATATACAACATATTTTCTCAAAGCAATTAAACAAAAAGTCTCCTGATTTTCCTTTGACTTATCCATTGGCTTCAATGGAACTACTACAGGCTTACATGAAAATGAGAGCCAAGTTTGGGATGACATCTTCCTATTAGTGCCTCATGGTTTTAAATAAAAACATCATGATATTATAATCACATCTGTATGGTACAAAGACACCTGAACTGTAACCCAGTGGATAGAAAATGAACTTTCCATGAACTTTCTAAACCTTCCCTTAATGCTGACCTGACACAAACTTCTTTTTTTTTTTTTTTTTTTTCCACATGCAATCTTCTGCATTATCTCTTGAAAAAGAGAACACTCACAACAAAATCATCCTGAAATTTGGCAGCTTTATAAGCCAAAATTAGACATTTATCTCCTATCATCACCTCAGGAAGAAGAAAGGGGAAAGAGGGAAGAGAAGCAATAGAAGTTATGAATGCTCATAAGCAAGAAGAGAGCAGTCAATCAGTTACAAAATTACTCCCTCCAGGCTGCAGCAGTTTGATTTTGCCAAAAAGTCATCACCAAAAAAGCATCCTGGGATAAGAAAATTCCTCTAAGTGGCCAGCTTTTTGCTGAGGAGAGATATTATGAACCATAAAAATTATGTGCTGCTTCTGTTTCATGAACATTACATAATTGCTAGACTAAATAGCCAGAATAAACAGAGAACAGGATTTTCACTAGGCTTCAGAAGAGTAAAGCCGTAAAGAAAATAACTCCATGAAATTTACAGGAGAGACCCATTTCAGACCATATGTTGGGAAAGATCTTCATCCAAATGTACGAGTCAATGTGTTAGCTAAGTGTTGCATGCAGAGTTCGTGAGTTTGGGAATGTTTGAGCTTTGGGTTTCTCAAAGCTTTCATGTGGGCTTGGCTTTTACCCTCCAAAATCTACTTGACTTTCTGCATCATGAATTTTTCCCCACTCCACACTGTGAATCTGAGCAGAAAAGAAAAAACAGAATACTTAACTTGTATATGGTATAGACACTTCATGATATGTGTAATTCTTTTTAACCTCCAGAGCCTTAATTGCTTGTTTTTGCAATCATGTAAAGACATAGAACACTTACAGCTGGGCCTGACTGTAATCTGAGTCTATCAAGGTACTCTGTAATCCAGATCCCTAGTTTTATTTCTCTGTTTTCTTCTGACTAGACGCTTATCTCTTTATTTATTTTTATGGTGTGATTTATACACTTTATAAAATTATTTCAAACCTGCCTGTAGGCAACAGCTGTATGACTGCATAATTACCACTAAAAGATGGCAATGCTGGAAGATCCTCTCATACAAAAAAACCTCATCTGGCATAATCACTCATTTATTTGTTTAATAGATGAAATTAGTGAGAGAACAGAACATGGACAATAACGAGGGTGTTACAGACGAGCTTTGCTGCAACACTCTGCCAAGTGCTACCCCCCAGCTCAGCATCCCCGACTTGAACAGAAACTGCCAAGTATAGCTGGCCCAAAAATGGTTGTTGTTTTACAAAAACTTCCCACAGCTTTAACATTTTTCTTCCATACTGAACAGTGAAACTTTTCAAATGTTTTTGTGAAACAAACTATGCAGGAATGTTCATTAGATACGGAAAAAGAAAAACCATCAGGGGGTTGATTTGGGAAATGTTTCTTTAAGCAATCACAAGATCTAGCATAGACACCAAAACCTCATCATTAAACTGGGAGCCAGCGCATAAAGGATGAGCTCACTTGGGTTATTTAGGGGCTGTACGTAACAGCCACTGCCTTGTCACACAATTAGATGCACATCTTGCCTGCCACCAAAATGCTGCTGTCCCCCTGGCAGCTGCAAGTCAAACTGCTGGTGCTCAGATGGCCAGAGAAGGCTGAGGGCCAAATGTACAGTCTGGCCAAAGCTAATCAGAAGGCAACAAGGTCTGTACCTTCTTTAAATGCAACAAACATTTTTAAAGGGAGGACTGCATTACACTGAAAACACTCTCACAGCCCTGCTGCCAGCTCTGCAGGGACTGGGGGGCATTGCAGCCAGAGCCCATCTCACCACTCCAACCAAGAATATAAATTTACTTCCCTTTTTCTAGCTTTCCCAGCATCCTACAAGATGTTTTGGAGAATGGCATTTCCAGCTGCCCTCCACTCTTTGAGGCTGACTGACACTGTTGCTGAAGAAGTAGGCTCCAGTTTTTCTATTTACAAAAAAAAAGAGACAAGTTTTTAATAAATAATAAAAAAGTGCATGTGTTCTATAGCTTGTGTGAATAAACACTAAGGATGACAAACATCAGCAGAGTACTTCACTTGTCTAATTTGGGCATTAAGCCTTTTATCTCAAAATTGAGCATCAAGAGTAAGAAAAAACATTCAGTCTGGTTCTGTAACGGGAAGTCATTTCACTGACAAGCAATTCCAGCTTTGTCTGTATCTCTGTTTGTTTCAACTCCTTGAAATCCTAACATTCAAATCTGGATTAAGGGAATTTTACTTGCAAAACTACAAATGCTACTTGAAACAGCCTCAAATGTTTTTCATCCACATTTAAATGCAGAAAGTATAGCAAAACCTTCCTTACAGTTGACCAAAAGCTTCCCAAAGCCTCTGTCTATTAGATGACCTTGATAGCTAACCAATATGGGCTTTTCCAAATTATTTTGGCGGTTGCAAATATTCATAGCATCAATGACAAAAACACCCCAAGGTGCTACTTAAAAGCCAAGCTTTTACTGACAGGGTAGAGCCCAGGATCTGGCAAATATGCTTAGGAAAAGAAGATGGCAGAATCATGTTTCCCTCCTGCCTGTGTGGTTCCAAGCCCTGGCACCCTGCTTGCTCCGTGGGTGAGCGTCAGCCAGCGTTGTGCTCCAGACTGTTAATTACTTCTCTGATTAACAAGCCAGTCACTGAGCTGGAAGAGACAGCGTCAACTCCCGGCACCTGAATTAGAAATGCAAGTGTTTACCCGTCTGAAACTTATTCAGACGGTTATGAAAAAATTATTCAGGACTGACTTTGCGTGGAGGTTAGGCTGCTGTTCGGCTATCAAACACAAAGGGGACGATGGCAAAGGCTGACCAGAGCTATTCAAACGCTCAGCAAAATGTTCCTGGCAGTGGCCTGTGACTTAACTGGTAAGTCGCCCAGTGCTGGATGATCGGGGGATTTTTTAATTCCACCACAAAAAGTAAGGGAAAGATTGACTTGATAAAAAAGCTGGTGAGCACAGGAACAGATGGTGCACAGGAGCGCTGGGGAGCAGAGGGCAGGGTAAGGCGCATGGTGCGATCAGAGAGTGCGGTCGTGGGGGCCCACTTGACACAGCAAATCGTATTGTACCTTAAAGATCGAAAGGTATAAAAACCATGTCTAAAACCACATTTGAGGTGCAGGTTCCGCACCTGTGCCCATGGCCCTGTTTCTTCCTTTTGGTGCCTTGCTTTGCCACGATGCAGTGAGAAATGGAAAGATGCACAGGGCCCCCTCAGCACAAGGCTCTTTCTGTGCCTCGTGGTGCCGCTGCCTTGGCCGCCCCATGGCTGGCGCTGCACGGGCAGCTTTGGCATTCCTCCTTCAAGTGTCCTTGGCCTCAGCCCGGAGCTGAGTTCTTGCCCTCTTTCTCCTTCCTCCCCTTCCCATGGGAGGGGCCCAGGAGCAACAGGCAGGAGGGGCAACTGGCCAGGCTCAGCCCAACACTAAAGGCAGAGGAAAGGCCATCATGGCAAAGGCAGGCAGCAGAAAGCAGAAGCAGGGCTGTGGGCACAGGTGGGAACCAGCAGCAGCCCCAGTCCTGAGGCAGCCGTCCCGCGGTGGGGGGCTCTTTCTTATAGAAATACAGGAACATTGTCTCGCGGGCACATGGCAGATACAGCTGTAACCAAGGATGCTGCACAGCACGCTGGTTGTAGTGAGACGAAGAAGGGACATGGCAGAAGTCTCTTCAGCATCCCACTGGACCTGTGTCTTTCCATAATGTATTCCATAGGTAGCTCCAAAGAACAGGAGGTCAATCTTAGTATGTTTTGTCTTTAGCTTAGCCTAAAGACCCCGATGCCAGGAGTCAGCAGCGGGGTATAGGAGGCTCTTTCATAGTGTGTCTTTCCTTCTGCATGATTCCCCATTGAGGCTGAAAGGTCAATTTATGCTGACTTCAGAAAAAAGAAACATAGATAAGGATTCAAGAGTAGCCCAATTGCCTGTACAGCAACACCTACGGGGAACCTGTTCTGTCTGGCTTGGTGACCACTGTATAACAGATAGTTGAGGAAGAAAGACAATTAAGTTTAAAGATGCACAAGGTCAAGGACAGCAGTAAGGAATATAAAATAGTTTTTTTTTTCTGGAGATTATAAAAGTTGACCTTTTTTTTCTCAGCTGAAATGAAGAGAGGAAGTTTGTTTAAGCTTGACACATGCTACCTAGAATTAGAGTATTAGCAACAGATATTGCAGACTAAATGCAAGACTAGCAGGAGATTCACCAATCTGTAAAGGCAGTTGTAAAATTCATACAGCATGCATCCCATCTCAAACAGATCCGGGCTCTCTCGACTTCTTGGAAAAGTAATTCACATAAAAAGTTTAAGGGATAACCAATATTCCTCCACTTTCTCCTATATGCAGCCTATGGATAAACTCAGGGTATATTCTCTTATTTGTTGTTTTCCTGTCGATACTCTCCAGAGAAGGACCGGATCAGGGAACTAGCCTGTAGGACTTGCCCAAAACAATCATGGTTTGTTTATGTCCATTAATTAGAAAGAAAGGTGCAGCAGGTTTCATGCATATATTGTATATGCATCTAACCTGTAACAGCTTACTCATAGTTCTACAAGGCAGCACAGAGGATGGGTATAGATCAGCCATTTAGGCTTCTACAGCTTCAAGCCACCTTTTAAAACTCTGCTCAGACTTGATTAATTAGCAACCACTATCCATCACATGGCCCGCACATGTTACATTTCCAAAATGCTACTGTCCTCTCCAAGTGGGAGACTGTTTATTTTGGTTTCCAATATAGTTCCACTGATTTTATCACCTTCAAAAAACCAAACCAAAACCAACCCCACCCAGACCCAAAACTCAGCTTTCTCCAGTTCCAGGCATTTGTGTTACTGCTGACAAAGATCAGTTCCTGCAGTCATGGCTTCCACTGTGCTTAAATTTGATGCACCCCAGCTGAGGTTGTATCAGTGGGACAGGTGTTCTTGTATTTCCCCCTAACCAACTGTGCTCGATGGCAACTCATCCCAATCAAAGTAAAAATCTTGTGTTTAGAGGGTGTTGTTACTGAAGCACATCTAGAAATCACAATACATCATGTCAGAGGAAGTGCCCTTTCCAGAATGGGTGGTAAAGTTTGTGTTCAGAAACAATGTTTGCTCTTTAAACTCACATATCAGAATTTGCCAGAATTCAGGAACGTTTTCTCTTAAAAAAGGTGTTGCTTATCTTGTCTTCCTTGGTTTTAAGATTTTGCTTCAGCAGGCTTCATGGCAAAAAAAAGAAGGAAAAAAAGTAGTGGAAACAGTACTGTAAGAAAACAATAAACATGAATAAAACACTACCCCTTCAAAGAAGAACATGTGAGGGTTTATCTAACCTGAATACTGAGTCAATCTGGAGCCTAGCAGCTGAAAGAAAATATAGGAAGAAAAAGGGAAAAATCCAGCAGGAGAAAATAAAATATATATTTTGGGCACTTAGTCCCTGATGTCGGATGTGTGACATGGTTGTGTTTTATTCCAAGCAAAATTTCATATCTCTGAAGTTATTAGAGTGACAGAAAGTGCTGTGAAAGGCAGAGTAAACGCAATTCCTCCCTGCCATCATATCCTCGCTGCTGTACAGCTGGCTGAGATCAATGCCTCGCTCTCCACTGAGGCAGTAAACAAAGGAAAGTTTCCTGCATCTCCAGCAAAGCCAGAGGCCGCGGGCCAGCAAAGCTGCGTGAATCAGTCAAGTCTGCACCTGCCTGTGCAGCCGCTTTCTCCTGCCACGTAGCAATGATACCCTCTGTCCTCCTAACAGAGACACGTGCAATCCGGAACCAGCCCTGGGATCCGCGAACATAACTCACTGCAGGTAGCCGCCGTGACAGCATCTGTGGCAGCGAAGGCACGTGTCTGTTTATCTGCTTTGCTAAATGAAGCTTCTGAACTACAAAACAGCGTCTGGGTCAGTGGTCTTGTGTGTTGTGATCCGGGTGATGGCTGCTATCGCACAAACCCCAGGGTCACTTCCCTGCCTTGGGGACCTGATCTGGAGGGACCGAATCCTTGAAATAGGGCCATGCTGAGGCAGGTCTCCTATTCGGAGTGACTCTTTTTATATAACACATAATGCCACAGTTGTGCTGTATTTTGCCATTTTGGTTATTTTTCAGTCCTTTTTTAACTTTTAACTTAAAAAAAAAATTGTATGGGCATGGTGCGTGTCTGCATGGTGACGTACCGCTATGGGAGAATAAAGGATTTTTTTGTTTGTTTGTTTGTTTCTATCTTGCCTTAATCCTATTTACCGGCAATCATTAGCAGATGAATGTCCTGTTAAATTCATCTCCATCTAGCCAAAAGTTGAACTTATGTATGTGATAAAATGAAACAAATTTCTAAATAGACCGTGCCCAGGATTTATGTTAATTCAGACTAAATCATATTGATTATAAGTAACAATTTATTCCGGACATTATTTTGTGTTTCTAATTTTACCCTAATTATCTTGGTTCAGTAGATTTATACCAATACCTGTTACAGATCTTCCTGCCTTTGTCTACCCTCTTTGTTTGATCCCAGCCTTCTACGAAACAGATACGCTATAGTATACTATAAGTTACTATAAGTAACCTCTTCTTCTGCCACACTACATAAAGGCCTATTGTTCATTCATACATTGTGGTTTTTTTTTTTTCTTAAGCAAATCAGCACATTCTTTACAGCGTCTGATATATGTCTACAGCTTGTGGGATTTTTTTTTTTTTAATTTTTAACAGAGGAAGTTCCTGAATGGCTTGAAATGTCTCAATGTTTTCAGAATCTCTGCTGGCCAGAAATAATTCTGCATCCCCAAGGAACCACAGGTAGATCAAAGGATCAACAGTCTATGCTGACCTCCCTGGGACACACATGGGCCAGAGGTTGCAAAAATCACACACAGACCCCTTTTACATCAGGCTGGACTTGTATAATGGGTTCACAGTCTGCCCTTTGGCTTTGGTTGCAGGGTCAAAATAAACATGTTTGCATGGGCACTGTCTGTGGTAGGAATGCCAAATTTCAGATGAACATCTTTTTTTTTTTTGTTGTTCTGTTTAGCTATTTTAGGAAAAAAATAGTCTTTGAGCATTTTGTGCTATTTCCTTTTGATACTGCATAACACTGAGCACTGTGTTTGCAGAAAGACAGGTGGGTACCAGCATCTGATTAATTCAATGCATGATTGAGAGGAGTACAAACTTTAACAGTAATCAAAAATCTAAAGTAGCAGCAATGTACACAGCAAATGATTAGAGAGACAGAAAACCTTTCCTTCCTCCCTAAAACAAACCTAAATTAAGACTGTGTGGTAAACACGACAACTAGACAAACTGCCCGTTTTCAAAGCACCTACCAGGCTTGACCCTTGCTCTAGTATAACAGACCCTGAAGGCCACAGACACAAATAGTTTTCCCAGCAATCCTGACACACCGTCTATCCATCATCCATATTGCCTTGTTTCCCAGGGAAGGCTACTGATGAAGAAACCCACCTTTAAGTAAGGAGAAAGGGCAGAATTAATTGCTGCTGCTGTAAAACATACTGTACAGATTACAGGGGCATGTTCCTGCACTTGTGGGTCCTGGATCACAGGGTAGCACCTTATCTACATGATGTAAAATTGTGGGGCCAGGCTGTGCATCAATGTACAATTTCTGTACCACTCTCACCAGTCAAGTACTATTATACATGGGGTTTCTTGGTTTCACTAGAGATAACAGCAAGACACTGACTGGTATCAGAAAAGCCAGATTTTCTACAAAAATCAGTCAGGAATGCTGTTTGCAGGCTGTCAGTAAATAAGTATTTCAGTAAATAGAATATTTGCTGTATGGAAATGGACCAAAGTTTTTTTCTTTGAGTCAATAATTAGGAGATTTTTGAGTTGGTGCTTTGGGGGTGGTGGTGTTTGGATTCTTCCTTCCCCTCTACCCCGATCAACTGTCCTCTGAACTCAGTGGACAACTGTCAAGAGAAAAGAATGGATTTTGAATCTGGTGCTTCATGGCAGATGGTATAAAGGAATACCAGACAGGAGCAGTCCTTACTTAGAGGTCAGAGAACATCTTCCCATCCCTTTCAGTGGCTTAACAGCTCTGCAAGAATAACAAATCTGTTTAAAATAGGAAATCAGAAGGAAATAAAGCTGTGTCAGGCAACATTAACACTCCCATGTGCAATTTGACCTTGGACAGCTCGTCAGATCTCTTGTTCAGCTCATTCATCATTATTCTGAGCTGTCATCATGAACACCCTTGCTCATTAATTATACATTAACCTCATTCATGACTTTTAATCTATAATGGGTCAGGATGTTTTAAAATAATTAAATAAGAACGTGCAACGGTAATAAGGATAATACCTGTACTGGAGTTTAGGACATCTGACTGCAAATCAAAAATAGGTGATGCTGAACAATTAAATGGGAAAGAAAACCAAAGCAAAAAAGGAGAGGTCTTCAAATCTCCAACCTTGCATTTAGAACAGAATTGGCTTTAAAAAGTTTCCCAAGCTATGCAGCTTGTAGGCTTCTGACATATTATTTTTTTTTAACTTACGAAATGAGCCTGAGTTTTCAAAGCAAGGAACTATGATCTGCTGTAAGCAGATTAGTGGGTCACTGTTAGGCACTAGTTCGGATGAAATAGTGATGGGTTCTTGGCTCTGTTCTGCTGGTCAAACTGCCAGTGCTCCTATTTGGTGGGTGTGTTTGGCAGGTGGAGTGTGCTGCCTGCAGGAGATTACATTGGTTTTGGAGCATATTGTGTTCCCACCGGTCGGTGTATCCATCTCCTGGAGGTTGAAGTGGTTCTCAGTGGGTCTTCTAACCTATGCAGGGGCTCAATTTCCAAACAACCTGGGATGAGAGCAATCCTCTGAACCTGTCAGTCAGTTCTCTGTGCTGAATATTGGATTCAACAGAGGATTTACCTTCATGGTTCCAGAGCTGATAATGTTTTAATTCTAAAATTATAATATACTGTTTCTTCCTATAATTAAATGGGTTTTCACATCACACAGCACTGGGGCACCTTGCTTTCCAATATCACAAAGGACGTTTTATATTGTGGCAGTTGTCTGCCGTAAGCTTAAAGTGCCAAGGTTTCCAAAACAGGCTTGAAGCAGAAATAAAATTTTATACCCAAGGAAGAATTACTACATGCCACATAATATTTCAAGCTAAAATAATGTTTCATCAAAGATTTAGGGAACAAGGATTAGTTTTTTAAACCTAGCTAAGTCAATGAATCTTATATCCCATATACTGCTATACATTATGTTCTGAGATGCATTTCACTATGCTAACTCAAGGCTGTTCTAGTGAGGTTGCTTCAAAGAAAAAGCTCTGAACTGAAAGGACATTTCACTGACCTAGTTTTAAAAGAACTTGTGAAACCCACCAGTACAAGGATGCCCAGCAAGGTGGTCAAAGAGTACTACACTGCCTGTGAAGTATTTAAGGAATTTTAGAATGTAAATTATGGAGTTCAATAATGATAAATGATAGAGCCTCAAATATATCCAGAAGGATTTACCTTAAAAGAAAAAAAACAAAGAATTTGTTCCAGCTGTAAGTGGATGCCATTTCAAATATCCACACTATGCTTCATTATTCCCAGAGAAGCTAAAAACCCTTCATAAATCATTTTTGACCACATCCAGGATTTTCAAAGAACTCCAGAAAAATTCGGTCTAGTATCTGGTGAACTTCAGGAGAGGCCGGGTACCCAGCTACCTTGGAGCACTTGGAAAATCCTTGTCTCTTTGAACAGCTGGATTCTGCTCAGCTGTAGCAAAATACATATATTTCATAGCTGTGAAATACTCTGTAGGATTTTAACCTTAAAAATACCCAGATGCAAGGGTAGGTGCTTAATCTGATTGCCTACTGAGTTTAATAGTACTCTGCCTATGGCATTAAATAACAGTACCTTTGTGTAACCCAGGGGTTACAGATCCCTCTTGTGTGGCATCATCAGAAGTGGGGGGTGAGAAAAACCCACCGACACAGTCCTGCTCTTCTCCCTGCACGGCAGCAGCTTGCGTGTTTAATTCCAGACATGGCCTAGACAGGTCAGCCAAGGTAGCCATCATCACATATTTACACTTATAAACTACCTTTTATCTGATAATCTCAAAGCACTTCACATCTATTAATTAAACTCTGAGGGCTTGGTAATAGATCGAGATGAATGTTTTCTGCTGTCCCTCAGGTAAAATAGCAGTTTCACTCAAACATGAGCAGCAATTGGCTTTAAACCCAGAGAATCTGTTTTTATGAGCAATCGCAGATCTCTATGTAGTAAAAAGTGTGATTACATGGGATGGACTCCGTTTGTGCTAAAATGGAAAAGGAGATTACTTTTTCATTCAAAATACCTTTACTCTAATGTATTTCTTTCTTAAACTGAAGTGAGTGTATTAGGCTATTTATTCCCAAATTGAATTCCAGCAATTGGGGTTACTGATTTTTTAGTCCCTGAAATGTATTTTTTTTTCCCGAAATGTATTTTTTTCCCTTAAATCTGTTTCAGAAAATCCTGTTCCACATATGGTCAGAATCATAATTAAAGGACATTTCTGTATATGTAACGCTTTCAAGCTGACAGAGCTAACATACTGGGCCATTATAAAATCAATCCAGTATCAGTAAAGTAACAGGAATCAACTTTTTTTTTTTTTTTTTTTTTTTTTTTTTTTTTTTTTTTTTTAAACCGTATGTTATTTCACACCTTAGAAACCAGCTCTAATTTCCATTGTCGGGAAATAGTGTCTTTTACTCAGAATTCTGATTTGAGGTGCAGGACCAATGAATAGAAACTTGTAAAGGCATAGTTTCTCCTCTGTGGGAGGCATCAGTATTTTAGACAAGAAAGAAGGTGCAGCTGTAAAGAGGTGAAATATTTTCAAATTTTCTGCCTGCATGAAAAATAACAGAAATCATATCTTAAAAATAGAGTTATATTTGAAAGCATAATTAAAGCAAAATAACATGTTCCAAGCCTCAAAGTGTCATCCCTTCTCTGTGCCTCAGTGTCCCCTTCTCTAAAACGCACGTCATGACAGGAGCCTGGTTGGTGAAACACTTCAGCACCACCTGGTAAAAAGCATCATCCAGAAGACTACTCGCTGGTTTTGAAAGTGAACATAATTGTTTCAGATAAAACGAGAGACTTCCATAGAATCACTACATCCTTCCAGTGTGAATCCTGCAACACCAAAGAGATCCTCTCTTCCCATCCCAAGACCACACAGACCAGCTGTGACCTGCTCAGCGTGAACGGTGTAGCAGTGATCATCATTTCAGCTGGTCTGTGTGTATTTCTTCTGTTTGAATGCAGAGCATTTTTCTTAATTATTTCTGACTTTTCATCCAGCGTGCTATAAGCTTCTTATGAAGAAAAGAAAATAAATAATTCAACTTCCACTTATTCCAGGAGGAGACTGGCTGTTCTAATCTATCCTTTGAGAATAAACAAGCGAGCTGTTCACATACAGCTTATTAGAGTATGACAAATAAACATGTGCATGATATTGCAATGACAATAAGGATGGGGAATACCAGAACTGTATTTTGGGCTTGAATCTGAGGCTGGGACCATTTCCAGTTCCCTCCCAAGGGCTTGAAAGTTTGGCTATGCTTTTGCCTGTAGCTGCAGCCAGAGACTGGTAACAAATGTCAGTGCAATAAGGAGTGAGGAAGGAAGGACGAAGCCACTGTGTCAGCGTGTGGATTAATTCCCCATCGCAAGAGTGCTCTGGGCTGCTTTGTGCAGTGCGTTTGGAGAGATCTCTCAAATGACTTAAAAGTCTGATTGAGAAATACGGTTTCTTGGCCACCCAGGAGGGAGAATGTCTGTTTAGGGTTTAGGGTAGTCTGTTAGAAATATTAATGTGTTAGGGCAGCATGCTGGAAAAAGCTTCTGCACCTGCTTCAGAGAAACCTTTTAAAATACATATTACTTGCTGCCTCCAGGAATGTTCCTGTTTTACTTGAACCAAGTGTGGGATAAAACATTTGAAGCAGTTTTGGACAAAAATCTAAGTTTTCCCAGGGATGGGGTCTGTGAATCTCTCGTGCTTTCTGTCTGGCTTAACGAAACCTGAATTTCAGTTCTTCCTGAATGATGATCAGGGCCTCACCCTGGAGGAGCCCACAGGTTGATGGATCAGGTGAAAGACAAGAAATGAGCTTGCACCCCTTGAATCCTAGGTAAGAGGTCTTACATCTAGGCCCTGGCACACTGACTACAGTGGAGCAACAGAGGAGAATGATTTCCCCAACAAAGTCTCCCTGCATCAGCATCTGGCCACCACCTTGGGAGCCCTGCAGAGCTGCAGAGCATCAGCCTTGCAAGGAGGTTGGGTTTGGTACTAAAGGCTGCAGCTCACTTCCAATACCACCGGGGCAATGGGGGCTGTTGTCCTCACTTGAAAATGTTTCAGTAAAACATATAAACTTCAGATTTTTTCCTCGGAAACAGTAAAATATGCAATTGGATTGAAGTTCACTTCATCCACAGAAGATATATGACAATCTTGCTTGATGAGAGAGAGCTACATGTGTCACCAGAGAGAAAGACAGAGTGTCTGAAGAGGAGGAACCCATCCATCTTACCACCCTGACCTTTCTGATAGCCAGCTAGTAGTATGGGCAGAGCTGCACCGATCACTTTCAAAGTTTATTGCTCTGTTAGTCCTCTTTGATTGACAGATCACCTAATGGATAATAAATTACTGCCCTCCGCTTGAATTGGGGGCTGCCTGCATGTTGCTAACGCTGATGTTTCAGAACCTACTATCACTCACTCTCTGCTTTTGCAATTTAAAGGGATGCAAGTTCAGAGACAATAAATAAATACAGAGGACTGGGATTTCAAGGGTACGTGTGGGGAATTAACAGCATGGTACCCTCTGAATTTCAGGTGACACAGGCTCTCACATCCCTTGGGTCTTTTTAAAAATCTTGCAGCTTTACTTCTGTGCCTGCTGCAAACCCAGCTGCCTCTTCCCCAGGCATCTGGGGATGGGAGAGCAAAGCCCCTTTTCCTTGGCCCCTCTGCAGCTTGGGGGACCACAGCTGGGCTGGGGGGGGCTCAGCAGGATGCTTGCCTTGGATGCCTCCTGAACCAGTGGAGAAAATGTGCTCTGCAACGAGATGAATCTGAAGAAACTCCACCCAAAACCAGTGGTACCTCTGCCAAGACAGGGCCTGACTCAGCTTTTAATTCCAGCCATAGTGACTTGCTTTGGCATGCGAGCAAGCACGGAGCAGAGACTGAATAAAGACCTCAGGGTTTTGTCCATAAAAAGAAAATGAAGTGGAAACGCCTCTCTTGGGGTTGGAGAGGCCAGGATCTGTTATGGCTGCTCTGGGTCAGCGAGAGCGCTGAGAGTCAGTGACGCTTTCCTCAAGAGCCGCTGTTAGCCCCTTCACTTCCATTAGTTCTGCCACATGTCAGGTCACAATTAAAAAAAATATCCCTCTTTCACACCCACCTTCGGGCCTGGTGGGCTCGTCGCCAGCACTGGGGATAAGGCACTGCAGCTGCTGGTCCCACCGGTACCCGGGGAGCAAATACCAGAACATGTAGCTAGAAAAAGCAACAGAAAAGCTCAATTCTTACACGAGCTAGATTTTCCAAAGAGCTCTGTGCAGATGTAGCAGGACATGTTTAAATGTATTAGCAAACTGTATTCCCTAATCTTAGACCATTGCTTTCCTGAAAGATGGGGGGGATGGAAAGGCTCTGAGATTAAACATGCAATTTTGCACAGCTTTCCTGAAGGCAAAGAACCTGCCTCCTGTGCCAAGGATCTCCCCTCGGCACTGTGCTTGGGATGCTGCTGCTGAATGTTCATACAAGCCCGTGATAGCTTTAGCTAGGATTGTGGACAAGGAAGCACCTCTATAATTCTAAAGAATCTGGGGGTCAAAAGAAAAGATGTTCATCCCCAAAAAGAAACCAACACACTCACCTGGATCCAAGCTGGTGCTGCTAAAGCTACACCACTATCCCTGGGCACATGCAGCTTCTCTAAATCTCCCTGTCCTTGCCTTTTTTTCTAGGGTTCTTACATGGTGCACCAACTGCTTTGAGGCTTTAATTTTAAATTAGAAAATTAAAAGCACCAACCTCAGAGGCACCGCCAGCATGGCAGGTAGCTCCCACAGGTTGGCTCTGTCTTTTCTGACAGGTGCTTGTCTTTAGTCCCAGGGTTGTGCCTTTTCCCTACACTCTGTTTTCTCTCTAAATCCCCCTGGCTCCAGCCCCTGGTCTCTGATACCAGGTGCCATCACTATTTTACTTATTTTCAGACACAGGCTTGGGTATTCTCCAGGCAGTGAGCTTGGGGCAGAGGTGCTGACCTCTCATCTTGCTGCTCTAGAGCATCCCAGTTGCTCCTTATAGCCACCACTAGATGTCTTAATTCTTCACTCATGAAACTATAAATTTTTGGGACAGACAACACCTTTCATTGCTTTTGTGAATGCCTGCATCTCAGAAAATCTAGCCGAGTGGGGTCTGGTGCATGTCTGAATCTCCACCCCCTAAGACACTGCACATACTCCGAGCTTTCATTAAACGCACTTCTCTTCCCTCTTAACTGAGGGAACAGTGAGATCTTCAGAATGTGTTTATGAAATCTGTGTTACTTGTTCCTATAACATTTATTTTTCTCTCTCTTTGGAAAGCACAGAAGTTCACCACAGGCCCTTAGAAACACAGCTGCTGTTATTTTGCAGCTGGGTGCTACTATGTGGAGAGCATCTGAAAAGGGAGGCTTGAACATAGGAAATCAGATGCAAGTTTACATCACTGTGGAGGACAATACACGAAAAACCTGAGATGTAGATTTTAATCCAAGATTTTTAATATGAATATTTAATCCTGCAGCCTTCACAGTTGAATGGAGGTTTGGAAAAGTCCACCTATGTACAGATCTGTGAAGGACAAGACAGCACTTACTCTTGTTTCTGTCTCAGATGATGGTAAGCTGGTGGGTTACACAGCAGAGCCCATCTTTATGTCCTCGGTTTAGGAATGTGCTGTGGCTGTTCAGGAGAGCATTTATGTACACTGAACTCTAAGAGTAAGCTGAATGTTTAGCACATATTTCAGTGCTATCTTCACAGCACGGTCTATAGGCAATGTGCTCCCTTTACCCACGCTTCTTACGTTTTTGCATCCTTATATTAAAGCTTATGGCTTAAAAAGAAGGGAACTATGTTGCTTCATTTACCAGTATCAGATATTTTTACTGAGAGTAATTGCTTATCCAGAGTTCTCTTATATAAGAATTAAACACAGTATTCCATTAAAATTATTAAAAATATCTTTCTATAGCTCTGCTCTCTCCACTTCTCCTCTAATGTTCAGAATCACATAAAATAGTAATGAGCATACATAGCCTTCTGCTGTTTTCATAGACAAGGCAGTAAAAGAGACAGTTGCTGTTCCCTTGAGTGCTACCCCACGAATCAGAAAGTCTAATCAGCCACAGTGTCTGACACACTAGATAGCCCCTGTATTTCATTACTGCTATATTAAAATCTTTCCTATTTGAATTCTGTATCCTCTATTAAAAGGAGAGAGAGAGAGGTAGAAGAGATAATCAAAAGAGGGCAAGAAGAAAGGACTTGAAGAAAAGTAACTCTCTTTTAACTCCCCCAAGCCTGATGCTTTGGAATTCTGCTTCCAGTTCAAGAGCTGGTCTGAAAATACCTGGGGCAAGTACCTGGCACCCCTGGGGCTGTCAGGCAAGAGTTCAGCTTTAGTGGTCTGGGTAAGACCCAGACTGGCTTGTGCTTCTGCCTTGCAGCAAAAGCTTACTGAAAAGTAAATGAGCAATGGTGGTTTTCAGTGCTTGCACACACCACTTGCCTACTGTGCCTGTGCCTGCAATTGGATATTCAGGGTACCCCTGGTTAGGTCCGAGGTTTGAAGAGGGGCAGATGTTCTGGAGCTGCACTGGGGGTCAACGCAAAGGCAGTTCTCCTGCGAGAATCTGCTGCTGGGTGTTGCCAGCCTCTGACTGTCCACGGGGTGGATGATGCTGCACCCGCCGCCTTGCCCGCAGTGTGGCTGGTGTGCAGGTTTCCTAAAAGCAACATCTTCCAACACTCTCAGAAACAGGAGGCGCCTCTCTTTGTGCATCAGTCCACACTGATCTGTAAATTAGGCTGTGACAAAACGAATTAGATTTAATTTTGCATAGCTGTCCAATAGCATTACTACATGTGTTACTACATAATTCTTCGAATCGATAATTTGACTTTGCATGCCTGCATCTTCTGAAATTGAGAAAGATCAGTTCAATACCTGTAGGCAGCTGCTGAGAGTGGCACAGATGTATATAATATCGAACAATAGATGTCACTGTTATGCCAATAAAAATGGGTTATATTTACAGTTGTTGGTAGTTTCAACCTCCATTGCACAAATCTGCTAAGTCAAAAGTGTAAAGCCAGGACACTCACTGACACATGATACTTTTTAAAACATGAATCCTGCACTTCCTTGTGCTTTTTCATCTATCAAATTATGCATAAAAATTCTAAAATATTTTAAAAGCCAATTTAAACAAAATAAAAAAATATATTTTCCTATAGCTTTAAGCAAATAGGTCACACAAGAACAGCACCACTACCCAAGCATTACCATGAGTAGGACCAAAAGAAAAAGTGGTGTGGGAAGCTTAACTGAGGAAATATCAGAAATGGAAGTATTTCTGCTTAGACTTCATTCTTTCAGAGGGGAGGGTGGTGTATTTGCTTTCCTTGGAACGATTACATGGAACTCACCAAAAGGGAAGGACCAGGTTATAAGCTGTAGTTTGTTGAGAGACAAGAAATGAGGGGGAGGTATCACAGGCAACATTTTGGCTTACAATCCCACAAAAGCAAAGTCTGCCGAAGGAGTGAATAGGTATCCATACCTCATGTCCTATTTCAAGAGGTTCTTAACACTGCTTGAAATTGGTATAAAATTATGAAAATTAGACTCTGAACAATACAAGAAAGTCCAGACCAGCGTGATACTCCTCTGCTCAGCTGCAAGCAAGACTTATGCAGAGTCAGCTCTCAGGTGATGAACAAAACCAGTGAAGTCTAACAAATGAGAATGCATGTAAACATCAATTTCAGGACGAGACACCAGGGAAACTATGCAGGTTATTCCACAGTGGCTGTTCACCAGCTACTGTTCTGTTCCTCAATATCAAGAACACAATTCACTGAGAGAAAATGTCTGTGCTCAGTGATTTCGCTCGGCCTGTCTGTAGCCATAACACAAGAAATACAATGCTTCTTTGTGACCAGATGATTTAGTCAGAAAAAGTAGACAAGCGTTTTGGTGCACAGTGCTGTCATCAACCTGGCCCCAGCCAGTCCCAAGAAGGAGGAGGTTTCTGATTTTTTGCTTCTTGCCATGAGTTTGGAAGACATAAATTAATTGAAGTAAAACCTGTCTATAAAAATAAGAAAAGCCACACGGTAGATTTTCATCAAACCTCTTTCATCCAGAATGTGAAGGAGACCAACTATAGTTTCTGGACAGACAACACCTGAACTGCACACACGGGTGAGTGTTCTTTCAAACAAACCCAACAATGGTATCTATATAAATGCCAGTTCTTGAAGATGCAGATTTGATCACGCCTACTCGGGGAAAAAAACAGTATTACAATGAGGAGGGCAGCTCTCTCCATCCAGTTCAATGCCTGAAGGAATCACCAGGAATTTTCTTTCTAATTGCAGACAAGCCCATGCTTGCTATTTGGACAAATCTGTTTAAATCTGCATTATGATGCAGATTTAAACATGTCTGTGCTTATTTGCCTAAGTACTGCAAGGTTTGCATGTAAGGAGGATCCTTACATCTCAGTTTTCCTCTTCCCTGGTTTAGTTTTGCCTCTTCACTTGAAATCATCTCCTCACATGTCACATCCCAGTCTCTTGCTGAGGAAATGATTAGGAGGTCGCAAGAAGAAGGATGATTCAATATAGAAGTAGAAACGAGAGAAAACTTCAAGGAACAATCCGAGGAATAACAACATTGTTTCCATCACATATTCCTCGTAGCGTTAAAGGAGAGAGAGAGACAGAATACCAGGTGAATTGCTTCAAAACATAATGTCTTCCAACAGACCCTATGAGATATTACCAGCTTCTGTAGAAAAATAAAAGGAAAATAATACAAATGCCTCATAAATCATAGCTGAGGTGCATATTTCAAAGATTCATGGGATTCTGATACAAAGTAGGAAATGGTATGGTTTGCAATGTCAAGTTGCCTGATAGCACAGAGGAATTTCAGCCACAGGCTTTCACAGCTTGGGAAATGTAGGTATTAAACCTCAGTACTTTACATGTACTTTTATAGCACCAAGATAAAGCATGCTCCTGGACACAATGACATCGAAAATGCAAAATCTTAGCATCTGTGGAAGTACAAATATTGATGTGCATCACTAAACATATGTTGCTGACTAAAGCTATTATTAGCGACAACAGTCATTCTTACTCTGGAAAATCCCAGTTGCCTTGGGCTTTGTCTGAGCAGAAACCCAGAGAAAAATCTGAATAAAACCCTGCGTTAGCCTCATGATAACAGGCTGAGCTGTAATACTCAGATAATAATAAAGCCAAAAATACAGGGCTAAATTCAGCCATGCTTACTTGATGCTAAATTGAGCAAATTGCATACCGCCTGCTGCAGAGGCAGGACCAGAAGGTGTCTTGTTCTCCCAGATTGCCTTCGCAGGGTACAGATTATTTTGATCCATTCATTACAGCTCCCATTTCGACTGGCACCTCAGAACTGAACTGGAAACTCCAGATGCTGCAGTTTGGGATGCTGGGGGCTCCTGCTGGGACTGAACCTCACTCGTGTCCTATGGCACAAGGCACGCAGCTACCAGCAGCAGGTCTTGTGCCGGCCTCTTCCACCCGGCTCCCGCTGGCACCTTCCCACAGCCGCGTGGGGCCACTCCTGTCCCAGCCTCCGGCGTTCCACAGCTGAGCTCTCCTGAAGCCACATCAAGCTGTGGCTTTCTGGGCCTGAGCTCAGCCCCTTATGTCATTCCCCTGGACTTCCACAGAAACAGAGCCAAATAATGATGTCTTCAAACTGTCAGCAAACCACCTGGTTATCAGAGGTACTGAGAAAAGGGTTTACCTTTGCACAGGCTTGATCACAAATGCCTGAGCCATGAAAAGTTCAAGCAGAGTTGTACTGCCAACGTCAAACTCTTAAACATCCTATTTCTGGTTCCAGAATTCACAAGATTAACTTTCTGTAAATATTTTTTGCAGCATGGTCTTTCAGTCTAGAAGCATTCAGATTGTACCTTTCCAAGTTTTTTTTTTCTGCTACCAAGAAGTCTAAAAGATTAATTAAACACCACCCCCCCACCCCCAATTATGATTCCAACCAATTAAATAATTCTAGAAGGTACAAGAAGAATGAAAAAAACCTCCATTTTGTGAGATATGGGAGGTGCCAATGCTGGCAGAAATTCTGAAAGATTGTAAGATACATGCAACAATATTATTGCCGACTGCCTGGTATGGAGAGTCACAGCTAGAGAGGCAGTTTGAACAGGAAGAGCAGATGGGAAGGCAAGTGGATACGAGAACAGAGGGCAAAGCAACTGAAAGTTTCAAAAAGCAAGTGGATGAATCAATTTTATTTTTCGGCTGATGTCTATATTATGGGTTGGACTGTCCTGACTACTCAAGGGAGCATATGGGCATTCGGTTGCTTTAGACTGAGGGAATTCAAACCCTTGAGGACTGCCCAGGGAGAACATGCAAGAGTTGGAACAAGCGATAAGGAAACCTAACACGGAGTTCAGCAGAGTTTGAATCAAGCTATGGAGGCACTGCAGCACTGCTCTGACTAAATTAACTGGCAAACACTACAGAAGTGTGGAAAATAAGAAACTATTTTACAGCCAAAGCTGTTCCAAGCTCAGAACTAGGAAGGTAGCAGCTGGAAAATTAGACCAACGTATATATGTCTGTCTGTTTATCTGTCTATTGTTGCAGTGGGAGCTACTATCACTTGTTGACAGAGAAGGTTCTGAGCGTGTATATTCAGTCTTTATGAAACACTGAAGTCAAGAAGCAGCATATGAAGTATTGTGGTGGTGGTGGGTGTTTTTACTTAGAGCACCTAAGCATTGTGTCTCATAGCAATGAAATTTCCCCTAGAAATGACACAGGTAGAAAGAGGACAGGTTTAAATCCTCGCAGCATAGCAGAATAGCGGTATTTATGGTTAATTATTGGGTGTTAAATGATTAGATTTAGCCAGGTTCTATTTATACAATGGTTGCTTTTCTTGTTCATTCAGCTACAATAAGTTATAAACAAAAACGCATCCCATAAAAGTGTTTCAGTTGTTTAACAGGCTAAGTCAATGGCTGACATTGCTAAAATTAATTAGGGATCTTTATTTAATTAACATTCATGGTCGCCAGAGCAATGCAAACCTAGAACCCTGCACGCTTATGTGATGCTTTGGCCAGCAAAAATGACAATGAATTTCCATTGTATCTGTGAACCTTTATGGGTTGGGCTCTATGCACACATGCAAATATGCTTAAACTACAGTTCCAAACCCACAATACGAAGGGGTATTCTGTGACTACAAACTCATGGAAAACAGATAGAAGTCATGCTTAAAGTCCAGGTAATAGGAAGAAAGGTTCTTCACTCTCTACATACACAGGATTTATGCTTAGAAAACAAAGGAAAATATGCAAATGAAGATCGGCAAAGAAGGAAAAGAGGTTAATCAACACTTCATGTAACCAGAAAAATGGGAAAAAAGGCTAATTTAGTTAATTCCTTTTGCATCTGTTTTAGAAAGCAGTAGGGTGTGCTCATGAGTCACCTGCTGAACTTCGTTGCAAACAGCCTCCTGAATGGGTGAGTATAAACAAAGAGAGAATAAAATTCATTTTCCTACTCACTGCAAACCATCCTGCCCCGGTATGACTTTGTTCCAGCTCATTAAAACTGTGTTTCTAGAACAGTGCCCAACTCAATTAATTCATATCCCTTTTTGCCAAAACAGTTCATGCTCATGATTTATAGCTAACGCATGGCCACAGCATGTGAACAGCAGGAACTTGGACCTGGAGTAAGGACCACAGGCAGCCAAAAGAGTGACTCTATCATACGCCTTGTGCGGAAAACACTTTCTACACCCAGCTAAAAGGGAGACTGCTAGATAGTCCCAGGCAAGAGACCATGGAGGCAGTGTGCTTTCACATCCTTACCCCATGGTGGGGTACCTGGGCTTTACAGCCTGCTGCCCTGCTATGTCCAACACCTCAAACACAAGAATGCAAGAGAAGTGCCAAGGAAGGAACCTCAAAGATGTTTCTTTTCAGAAAGGAGAAAACCCTTTCATGGTAAATCCCTGCTGGAAACAACACACTTTTATCTAAATCTGGCAAGTAGTACCTATGTCTCACTGCATCTCTGAACACTACAAACTGCTGAAACTAGAAATACCAAACCAAGCAGGATGCCAATAAATAAATGCTTGTAAAGTGCACTGAAGCTGAAAAGCACTGCATATTATAATTAGAAATGACCAGCATTTAAACAATGTTTGGTGTCTCACAATTTCATCACTGAAAAGAAATTTCTGGCTTGGTTGAAAGACTGCTGAGGTTCTTCTGGTGGTTTGATCAGATTTCAGATCAGATGTTTAAAATGTTCACTAGCATACACTGGTGGATGGGACAAACAGGCAGAGAGAGCTCAGATGGCATGAGGAAATGGAGGGAGATTATAATCAATTAATTAGGCATGATTTATACACTTTAATTTATTCCACTTATTTGTTATCCTTTCAATATTTTATATTAATTTCCAAATTGAATAATAAGCATAGATATGTGCCTGATGCTTTAACCTCCCTACCAAGAGCAGTTTTTGCAGAGCTTCCCATCAGGAGTGATGCTCCAGTCTGGGGCTGCTGCTATCGCACTGATACGCGCTATCAGATAGCGCTTTGTTGGATGCAGCTTTTCTGACCCTTGATCTGGCAAATCTCCTCTCATCAGGCCTCTGATACAGGGCACTGACTCCCCTGCTTCCCTCTGCAAACCTTGCAGGCATATCTTCTCCCCACCGGTCAGGCAATTGCCATGATCTTTAGCCTGATTTTTATGAAGGCAGGTTCCAGCATCTTTTTCTTTTCATGTCTCATGAGAACATAGTTAAGAAAGAAAGATAGAGAGAAAGAGAAGGGGAAAAAAAGTGAGCTATGCTATAAAAAAGCCACTGCTTATGCCATGACAAAATAACCCGCATTTCCCAAATGTATCATGCTCAGAAATGACAGTGCTTTGCACTCCAACACCTTTTTAAATCACTCAAAATGCCTCCTACCCTGGGAATGCGACTTTCATTTTGGTACAGTTTGACACAACCCTGGAGCAGGCCCCATCTAGGGAGGTACATATATATGTGTGTGTGTGTGTGTGTATATATTTTACAGGCATAAGGAGGAAACCTGCTCAGATGAGGTGAGATACATTTTCTGTAAATTCTTGCCTTTTTCTACACGTTAGATCCTCACAACTGCACAATTTTACTTTCTACCGTGAAAAATACCTGGAAACAAGACTGTACTATTTTCCTACATGTCTAACCCACTATTTTCAAGGAAAAAAAAACCCCGATCAGAATATCCTTGCAGACACTATTTAAGATTTTTAAAGTATTTGAGTCACTGGGCAGTCGACGCAGTGGCATCATAACAGCTCTCATTTTGCAGGAGTTTCAGGTCCATGGGTCTCCAGCACAGTTTATGATGTATGGGATCTCTTCATGCAGCTCGGGTTGCTGCTCTGTTCTTCTTTGCAAAGAGCTGACTGGAATAATCTGACTTTTTCTTGGATCTCGGTCAGGACGACAATTTTTTGACCCAGGACTGATTCAAACTGTGCAGCATAAAAATCTATATTGTGGTCCATTTCCCCAGACACTTCTAAGAATACTTTCAAGCACTGCAGAGATTCCCAATGCTTCTCCAGAAGTGTTTTCCCACCCACCTCTTTTCTGTGTTTTCCTCCCACTGAAAGCAAATAACGGGGGGGGTGTGGGGTGTGGGGGGTGTGTGGAAGAACTTGCCTTATGCCTGAACCCCAAGATGGCATGGCTCTAGGAGGAGTGAGTGTGGCAGAGGTCTTGGCCTGACATGCGACACTCGCTACCCATTTTGATTAGCTTGATGACATCTTCCACGCTGGTGACTTCTTCCTCCCACAGCCCCACCACTTGGATCTGCCATTTACCACCTTGCAGCGCTCTCATCTGCTTCTTCCAGTTCAGAAAGGCAAACGCTTTCCTCCCACAAATCTCAGAGAAGGTCCTGTAGACTCAAAGCTCCAGTTCCTGGCAGCTGGGGTCCTGTAGCCTGTAGAAGGCATCCTGGGCAACCAGGACGCAGATTCCTTTGGAGGACTCAGCATTCTTAATAAAGAAACTTCTCCTCATGGTATGTGTCTTGCTGCTGCCTGTCTGGCCCCAGGCAAAGCAGGTTGCCATGCTCCCCTGGAAGATGGTCTCCACCAGGGCTGGGTGGTGTGCCTGTACACCACCTCATTGGTGGCACAACCATCGAAGGCATAGTCAAAGCGGAAGACCTGATTGTCCAGGTACTATGTGAGGTCCAGCCTCTGCTTAGCTTCATGCACCATCAATATGTCCTGGCAGGACACTGACACCACACTGAAGTTGAGCTCAGCCTCCTGTTGGTTCAGTGGCCGCTTCTGAACACACACACAGACGCGATGGGGCTGCCATGGTGTGGTGGCCCCGAGTGCCTCCCAGTCCGGGTGGCTGCTGCACTTCTCAATCATGGCCATCACATCAGTCCTGAGGTGAAGCAGTGGCCAGCTGGGCTTGCTGCTCCTGCATCTCCAGCCACCAGTGTTCCCACTGTTCTCACAGATGTTCTGCCTGCCAGACACATGGTGATGTCCATCTAGGTCTGCAGCCCCTGGAGCCAGGTCAGGCAGCCATGGGGCCCCTGCTGTCCCCAGATAACTTCTCCACTTTGATGGGCTATAAAACAGCCGTTCACTCACCAGGCTCAGGTCCCTTTTTGCTGTCAGTGGGGCCTCGATGCTGGTCACGGAGATGCTCCTTGGGGCTAGGTGAGGTTTGAGAGCAAAGATGAGCTGGAGATCCACCTGCTTGCTCTTGTTGGCCTCTTTCTTGAGCCACTCCACGGTGATGCTGAAAGTGCTTTCATGGAGCTCCGTCACCAGTGCCGGGTAGATGCACCCATTGCTGCACTTGATCTCCACATAGGTGCCCAACTGGATGTGCCCAACCTTCCCAGCCATGCTGTCCCTAAGCGCTGGCCACAGCTGGGGGTGGAGGAATCCCCCTGGCTGGGGCAGGCAGAGCTGGAACTTGACCCTGGCCATGGAGGTCCCATGGGGCTCAGCACTACCTGTGCTCAGCACGGTGTCACACTGGCCCCAGTGGCCCCTGGGAGGCTGTGGAAGGGCTTCAGCTTCAAGGTTGAAAATATACAGATGTTTTTAATCGCCTGCTATGGGTGGAAGGAACACAGAAAGCTGCCATCACCTGAAAAGGCCTATTTGAGTTTCCAGGCTGGCGCGCAGCTGCTGTGACACATCGTGTCTAATTAGATCAGTCACGATGTGTTAAGCTAATGCCAGTGACACAAGAATTTATAGCAGTGACACAAGCGCAGAGACTCCAGAGAGCCTTTTTGTCCTGCAGTGACCACACAAAAATGCAGAAAACAACACGTTGTTTTCAATTACCTTGAACATAAATTTTGAATTCTTTTAAAGGGCTTTGCATGCCTTGAAATCCCACTTGAGAAATAATAGGCTTAATAGAAAATGAATGAAAAATAAAGAGCTGCAGCGCGAGTGCAGTGGGTACATCTGCATTCACAAGGAAGAATTTTATATCATTTTGATAACCGGAACAGCTGATGAGATTTTTAATCCATTTCTACAATGCTTTTCAGTAATCTGGATTTCTGAATAGAGAATTTCAAAGTTCTGGCTACAGGAAAATCTTTTTAACATCTTGTATTACATAAGAGTTTTGGTTCATTTTGGATGGTAGATTCAAGACCTCCAGTGATGAGGACTGTTATTTACAAAAATATTCAAATGATATGGCAGCCTTAGGAAGAATGCTTGCATAAATAGTGGTAAACTTACATAAGCTTGAAGCAAATAAAACCAACTAAGAAGGTTTATTTTAGAAAATAATTATCTCCATTTGTTCTTGCCTTTTGACTGGTAACTTAAAATGATGAATTCATGAAGTCTGAGATCGCCAATACTTAACAATAAGAAGAATCTTGGATGCCCTTATTTACCAACCCTCCTGTGGAGCCAAACCACCAATTAAAGTGTGTTATAATTTCTTGAAGGAGAACAATTAATATTCACTTTTCTTTTTGTCTGGAGAGGTAGGCACCATGACTACTGCTGCTTTCAGCTCCTTGTACTTGACTAAATCCTCATGCCTTTTAATGTGATTTAAATGTAATTAAAAACTTTTTTTTTATGTGGGGAAATTATGTCACTGTTATAGAGAGATCTAGTTCTTGGTCTCCATCTGAAAAATGCCAGCCTGCAGAGTAGTAAAACAGCACCAACTTGTTGTCTAGATCTGGAGATAGAAGCCTGCCATCTACACTGTTAGATAAGCTTGAAGAAATACAGAGTGCCGGGGATATAGGGTAGAGCAAAGCTGTGATTTTAAAGGCTTGTTCAGCTTTCCATGACAACGTTGTCTCTCTTAGCACGAGTCCTTGCTCAAGTCCTTTTGTCAGATCCAGAGGTCAGAACACCCCGGAGCAGGCTGCGGCAGATCCCAGGAATGGGCCAGAGGGATATGATGAAATCTATCCTTGCGGCAAACTGCCTTTTCTGTTTAAATGTTTGGAGAACTTTTTAGAATCTCAGATGGGCATTAGAGTTCAGTCAAGCTTTTGCATGAGGAATTTGACATTCGCTCTTGGATAGTTTAACAACTTTTATTCATCTGACGTTCCTAGAGGGTACATATGCTGTAACATGTGCTCGTGTAACTCTGCAATCATACCCACCAAGCTGTGTAAGCAGTTGCTCATCTTGGTTTTAATTAGTGATATCGTTGTTAGGAGAAGATGACTCAATTTCTTAAAAGTATTGAAATAGCCCCAAATAACCATAACACAAATCTAATTTGGGGAGTGTTACTAGGCTTATTACAGCAGTGCTCAGAGAAAGATGGGTTTTTAAAGGAGCCCAACTGTTTGAGGGCTGCCACCGAATTTCAGTTAGATCAAGATTCATTTCCCAGTGCTCTTAGAATACAAATTTTCAGCCCAAAGAAATACTGAAGAAAAACAGGGGACATCCAAATACCGTCAGTTGTACATTCCCTCTATAGAAAAGGGAATACAACCTTTGTGTGGGGCCAGGATAATTTCAGGTAAATAAGACAACAGCATTTCAAGCCCTCTGACCCAAAAAGGGGCCCAAGACGTCAGTATTTCTCATGGTTGGACCATACGCTAAGTAAACAAAAAGACAAAACTTGTTACATATTGGTTTATTTACAAAACCTGCAAATTGCCGATGGTGTTAACTTGCCAAAAAAATAAACTCAAAAATTATGCTATTGATCAGGCACAATTTTTTGACCAGTTTTAGAGAAGCGTTGTGGAAAACGTAAATATCCAAATATGTGTTTTAAATACGAATCTCCCATGAGACAAAACATCAAATCAGCTTTTTTTATAGCATTGTTGCAAATTGACACCCAGCAGCTGTTGAGCTCATTAGATCGCACCAGGCTTCTCCGCTTGCCTGGCACAGCCTCACAACCTGAAGTTGATTTAGTTCTTTGTGAGCTCAGCCTACATCCCAGCCCCTCTTTCACAGTAAGCGCTCATCAATTGTCCTTTCTTAAACAAACCACTAACTACTCTTTACTGAGAGCCCATCTGTTGAAATTCGGGTATTTCTGTAACAATAAGAATGTGCTTGGATCTACCAGCAAGTTTGGTTTTAGAAGAGATAGCTTCGATTTTCAGGTCCTATATGTAATGATAATGGCTGACCTGTCATTAGCCCAGGGATTTAACATTTTAATGGGGAATGGAGCAGCCTGATTTTCGGAGGCTACAAATAATTGCAGAGCTCAGTCAGTTCTGCTTCAGGTATTCATCACAGTGACTATTAAACCTCGGTGCTCAAAACTAGAGCATACCTTCCAAAATGGCAATATTGTTCATCTGCTTCAGTCATTTATATAAGGGATTCATCCTTGTGAGAAATCTCCTAAAATATGGATGATCAGACCCTTGTTTTTGTAGAGATTTCAGCTGCCTCTGCACTGGAAAGAGTTGCCACTGGGAGAAAACTGAACAGGGGGTTTCTGCAGAGATTGTGACAGGAAAATACAGCGGCTAACAACTGACAAAGCAACTAGAAGTAAACATTTCAAACGCACTCATATCTGATTATTTCAATCAATTTAAAATAACCCTTTCCCCCCCTTTTCTGATGCAAGATCTTCTTGCTGTTTAAGACTCCAGGATCCTTAGTTGAGGTGTGACCCCTGTTATGTCTGATTATTTGCTCTTGCATCTTTAAAAAATATTTGCATAGGGCTATTTTATAATTCTAAGACAACACCCAAGCCTGTGAATTATAGTGCAGTAATTCACACCTGCTGCATTTAACAGCTCTCAGCTTTAAACCTTACTCTAACAGCACCATCTTGTGAAATATTGCACTATAAGTCACTCCCAGAAGCGCCTTGCTGCTCCCTCTTCATGTTGGCATCTAATTGCTGAAGTAATCATGTGTGATTTTGTACACAAGAGAACTAAAATTTATGCAAGCCCCTCTTTTATAAATAATATGCTTTTAAAAAAGAGAAAAGACTGTACTTGGCTTGAGATTACATGTTTTAAACTCAGACAAATATTAATGGGTTTGATGGCCATGCATTTACAAGCAGCTTTTATCATCCACCACAGATGGGGAAAGTGAGAGATTAAACCAGCACTATGATCAATTAACCAGTAGTATTAAAAAGAAGTGTGAAATCCTCTTCATAAGGTGCAAAGGTGCCTGCCTGTGCGTTGCCTTAGAGAGGTGCTTAAATCCTTGACAAATGTGGAATGTCACGGCCACAGCCCTAATTTAAGTGAAGGGGAACCATCTGCTCCCACACCGACCCTGTGATACCAGGGCAGTTCCCTGTGCCAACCTGAACGCACGTAGAGACCAAAGGTGCCCTTCCAGTTCTCCTAGCCAAGCACCATCTTAAATCAGGACCCAACGGAAGAGGATGTTTGCACATTAATTTCATCTGCTTTACAGATCCCAAGTCGTAAATTATTATGAAATTACTGCCTCAGTGCTCCAACTTCCCTGCAGTGTCCTGGAGTACATATCTGGACAGAAAAGGCTGAATTGTTATCACAGAATGGTTTGGGTTGGAAGGCACCTTGAAGATCATCCAGTGCCAACCCCCCTGCCCTGGGCAGGGACACCTTCCCCCAGCCCAGGTTGCCCAAAGCCCCGTCCAACCTGGCCTTGAACCCTGCCAGGGAGGGGGCAGCCACAGCTTCTCTGGGCAACCTGTGCCAGGGCCTCACCCCCCTCACAGGGAGGAATTGCTTTCTTAGATCTAATCTAAACTGACCCTCTTTCAGTTTAAAACCATCACCCCTCACCCTATCCCTATACCCCCTGATGAAGAGTCCTTCCTCATCTTTGCTGTAGCCCCTTGTAGTCCTGGGAGGCTGCTCTAAGGTCTCCCCAGAGCCTTCTCCTCTCTCAGCTCAACAACCCCAACTCTCTCAGCCTGTCCTCACAGGGGAGATGCTCCAGCCCCCTCATCATCCTCGTGGCCTCCTCTGGACTCGTCCCAACAGGTCCATGTGTTTCTTACACTGGGGGCCCCAGAGCTGAACGCAGCAGCACTGCAGGTGGGGTCTCCCGAGAGCAGAGCAGAAGGGGACAGTCCCCTCCCTTGACCTGCTGCCACACTTCTCTGGATGCAGCCCAGGGTACGGTTGGCTTTCTGGGCTGCGAGGGCACATCGCTGGCTCAGTCAGTTTTCCATCCACTAATAAATCCCCCCAAGCCCTTCTCTGCAGGGCTGCTCTCCATCCACCCCTCGCCCAGCCTGTAGTTGTGCTTGGGATTGCCCCAGCCCACGAGCAGGAGCTCTCACTTGGCCTTGTTGAACTTCTCGAGGGTCGCACAGGGCCGCCTCTCCAGCCTGTCCAGGTCCCTCTGGATGGATCCCTTCCCTCCAGCGTGTCGACCACACCACACAGCTCGGTGTGGCTGGCAAACTTGCTGAAGGGTGTGCTCAGTGCCACTGTCCATGTCGCCAACAAAGAGGACATGGTAGGAGGTAGTTATTCTGTAATATATCAAAAGGTTTATGTTGGATTAGAATTGAAGAATTGTGAAAAGGAAATTTTGTCACAGACCCAGACGTGGGGGTTTAATCAAGATTCATGTCCACTGGTATTTTTAGGGATGGTTATTTATTGACCAGCATTAAGGTGACATCTAAAGATCTCATGTTAGAATCAGGACTCCGTTGTGCTGAACAGCATGTAAATATTTCCAGAAAAAGAGATTTTTTTTCTTCAGTGAGTTCTCTGCTGGGGTTATAGAAAGCAATTACAGAGTGGAGAGGAAAGGAGAACAGTGTCTTCAGAGAGGGGAGGGGACCAGTCTTTTTTCAGAATCTTTAAAGCTTTTGTTTATCTACAAAGAAACCCTGAAACAAACTCTTAACACATACTGTGCAACAGCTTAAAACCTTGTAAATTACTCAAACACCCTTCAAATAATTTGCAAACATACATGAGATTTTTTTGTTTGTATTTTAAAAAATACTACCGTATTAAGGAAGAAAGTAAAGGCTCTGCAATCTTGCTATGAGTCTTCAGAGAATAAATGCAGTGTGCAGCAGGAAAGATATAATGCACAGTCTGTTAAAAGGAGATGTTTTACTACCACAGGATGTAAAAAAGATCCCACGTGTCTTCTGTTGCTTTTCCACTGCTACCAAGCTAACTGTCAGCTCACCCTACGCGCAAAAAGCTGTGGTCGCAACCCGCAACATTAATACAGAAACCAGTCCTTTCCGCCGGAAAACATGTGATGGGGCAAATAGGAGTTTGTATTCCATACTTCATGGGAGCTGTACGGGTGCATAGATCTGTCCACACACAAACTCCTTGCAAGACCAAGATCCTGATCACAATTTGTAACAAAAAAACCCCAAACCAAACCCAGTACAAAAACCCCAAAACAAACCATAAGCCTTGTTAAGGGAAACAACTGCTGTTCTGTAAGTAGCAAAGCACAGATGGGGTCTACGATGCTGAGGGGCCTAGAGGACTTGCAGAATGTTGTGTAGAGAAGTGGGACCATTGCCAACTCCATAGATTTCTATTAGAGCTAAACCGTGCTTCTCTAAGCAATGGAAACTACTTTCATTCATCTTATGGGGTAATAAAAACCAGAGCAAAATTGGTTTCATTACAGAAGAGGATAAATCCCAGCAAACTTAGTGAAAGTTGTGGAATACAATGAGTTACCAAAAAACCCAAACAAACAAAAAAAGAAAGCCTTATGTTATTTTCTAATGTTTTAATGAGACACAGTCAATTTTTATTATTATGTATTTAGTAGTCTCTTCCTGGTGGAAAGTAGTATTTAAAATTAATGTAACTAATCTGAAAATCAGAGAGACAATACTGCTAATTCATACAACACTTAGGTCTAAATAATTTCATAGTTTGAAACATTCTGTTAATGTTTAATACATGGAGAAGCTTTTAGTAACAAACTCTTTCTAATTACTGAATCTTCCTGACTATCCTCATATGGATGAATGTGTAAACAGAGTTGTTCTTAAATGCTCCAAGATCCCCTTTACAAGACTTTAATTAAAAAAAAAACCAAACAAACAACTACAGAGCTGTGCAGTCATATAATTGTTTTAAGCCTTAACATTTCAAAGGACTTAACAAACGTTAATTAAAATCTGATCCTACTCTTAGAGCCATGCAGACATAGCTGGTTTTTATTAGTTACCAGGATCTACAATTCCGAACCACTCTCCCAGCAGTTAGGTACCAAGTGATCAGTGTCAAACTCCAGTCCCCCCACATTTCTAGGTCTTTCTATCTGAAGTGTCAGCTAACCTTGGAGCTCTTTGAAGTTGTGGGGAATGCAAGGTTTCTGCAGTTCTGAAAAATCACGTTACCTATCTAAGTGCTCACACGTGGATTTTAAGTCACTCTGTTTAGATTTTGAAGTTTGAAAGCTGAGATAGAGAATAATTTTTGAAAGAACTGCTGAAGGCTGTTACACTCTCTTGGTCTGCATAAGTAGGAGCTTGCTTCCCAATTACCTGTCTGCCGCTGTAATGATTGATTTCAGTGCTTTATGAACAGCATATGCAGCTCTTCTATGTTTAGATAAGAGATTACGAGGACTATCAATCCTCATGCTCTTGTGTATGGACTATCAATCCTCTTGCTTTTGTGTACAATATTAACACTGTCTAGAATTAATCGATTTCTACCACGGACTAGTATTTTTTAAGTATATTGGTAGTAATTCCAACCTGCAGAAGGGATGAAGTACTGCATGGGATCCAACCTGCCAGGTATAGCTTAGAACTGCTTTTGGATGGTTAGGTTTATTTCTCCTGCCAAGTTAATTACATAACATTTGAGGATAAATAGTCACAGGAGTCTATGGGGGTCTGAAATAGAGCTTGCACAAGAAACTGTTGAGTTCTCTCTTTGTTTCTTTGTTAGGAGGGGCGACGTGGTCTGGAAATGTGAATTTTTGTAAGAGGTGTGGGAAAGGAGTAATATCCTGAGTTCTGAGCTTAACCCTGCCAAAGGGAATCAGTGAGCTCAGGAAGGTTATTTCACCTCTCTACCCATCTTAGGCAAATCACAGAAAAACATTTTGGCAGCTGTCATGGCCTTCGCAAGAATTAATTGTTATAAAGTGCTGTATATGTGCTCAGTATTAAAACAGTCTCATGTGAAGTAGGGAACTCTAAGTGCATCATGTAATAATACTGTATGCTATATGCTAAACCAAAACAGCTCTAAAAATATTATACATGTTTAGGATATTTAGGTGGCTTTAGAGAAGCAGCTTTGTTATCTTTCAGTGTAATGGCTGTTAGGTCCCTTTCAGTCTCTTCTAAAATGCTTCTCTGATTCCGGTACCAAGGCAGTGCTCATTAGTTCCAGAATTAAGAAATAACAACTTATACCCAGACAACATGTTCATGTTCAGACAGTTTCCCTGGAAAATCAGAGATTCTGACATGAGATTTCATATTCAGATACCAAAAGTCTGAGTATTAGCTCTGGTTTGCAGTGTGCTGTATCTCCTTTTGCTCTCCACAGAGACTCATCCAGAAAAGCCATAATTCACCTTCAGTTCAGCACAGCATTTGGGAGGTTTAAAGAAATAGGAATGAACCTTTCCAAGCCAGATGATACTCTCAAAGCCAAGGAGGTGTACAGACAAGACACCAATCTCTTGTGGTCAACACAGTGGTGATTCCCAACTATATGGATGCCAAGTTCCAAGGCAGTTACCTAACTAGTGATAAAGAGCCAAATTGTGACACTCTTCCTCACTCAAGTGCTAATTTATTCTGATTAGTCCTATTGCAGTGCCAGGCTGTAAGCTCTGTGGACTCCCATGGGTGAGCAATGACTCTCCTCAGCCGTTACACTTCCATTGACATTACTGAGAGAATAAGCTGACTTGAATGAGGTCCCACTGGACCATCTCAGTGTTACTCAGTAAGAAATGCAGAATCAGCCTGGAAGAATCCAGCTCTGTGAGGTGTTAAACACCTCCTGTTAGTGCTCACAGCCAGAACAGCACAGTCATTTGACTACCTAGAGGGGAGCTTAGCAGGATTTACCAATAAATCCCTAAGCAGAGCATACCCTAATGCCTGTTGAGAATCCATGCATGGTGGGTGCTTTTTAGCCATTTGGCATTTCTTACTAGCTCCACACCTACATCTTAACACTTTGAACAGCAGGTTTACAAATGTGCTTAGCACCTAAAATCCCCTTAAAGCAATGAGAAATGAAAGAGGACAGCTCTTTTTAGGACGTGACCCTACATTTTCAATAAAGGCTGGTCGGATTGTCAGTGTCGGGTAACAGCAGTGCAATAGCTATCAGCTAATTCCAACAGAAGGAGGAGTTGCTTCATGATAGAGCTACCATGTTTTCTGCTAAGCATGCAGGAAATAACTAATTTCGGAGACAGGCTTCCAAATATTTGCACACATGAGTGTGTAAAAGTTTTCTAAATTATTCCTAACAGTTGTATATTGGACAATACACGAATCTGCTTTCCTGTGTTTTTTCTCCCTCCCTCCTTTTGTGTTTATGTATCTGCTTGCAAACCCACCTCATACATAATGCAGTGCAATAAACTGCAGCATGGAATGGCTGTGCAGCCTTGCCCATGTGTAAATAGCAGGAGAATCCATTACTCAGAATGTATCTTTCAAAAGCAATTCAAGTTTGACAAACATTAAACAATTTGAACCGACTGCAGAAAGCAGTGCTTCCTTTGAGTGCCTTTTAGGGAGCTCACCACCAAGCTATTCTTCAAAAATGCTGGGCAGAATTAATGATTTCCGTTAGGTAAATGACTATGTGCTGAAACAATGCTGAGGTACACCATTAAGCATTGTCTTTGGTAAGAAGGAATGTTGTTTTCCAGTTCCAACGTTCGTCTTGTTGGCTTGCTTTAAAAATCTGCCTCACTTGCAGCCACATGTGTTGTGCATGTGTGTATCCAGCTGTGTACGGTATCTAGCGTAATGTTACTGTTTGATTTGAATTTAAAGCACAGCTTTTCCTTCTGTGAGGTAGCACAGCCTCATTTGTTTGTGCTTCATTAACATAACTGAAAAGCAAGTCCATTTTCTGTTAATAGAGATGTCTTATTTGAGAACATTTAAAACAATCGGCACCAGACCACAGTATCTTTAATGTAAAGCATTTTTCTCCCCTACCAGCATAGATCACGAGTCACTCTATTAAAACCAGGCTATATCCAGACAAGGTTAATTTAGAAACAGGATCACTACATTTAAATAAAATCTTTCTTCCATTTCCATCTACTAAAGAGTAAATACCACATAGAAAAAAAAGTGTTTCATATCCTAGCCTACCGGAATTTAAGTAGTTAGCAGGAATAAGGCATGAATTATACTACTTTGAGATGCTTCATGATGATCATAGACTCTTTTTCCCTTTAGATGAGATTAGTCCCGTGCACGCTGGTCTGCAAATTTACACCAATGTCAGTAGAGCAAACTAGTCACCTGGGCAGTCCCAGCAAAGCATGTGCTGCTTGGGAACTCCAGTGAGTGGGTTCAGGAGACTCAAAGTAGTGGAGATTCCAGCAAGAAATTCTGAATATTTGCTTTCCTTTTTTTCCCCAAATCTGAATACGTAAATACCTCACGCATTCCTACCAGCAGTGATCAAAGTTTATGTCTTAGAACTGCTGTCCCTGAACCCCGGAGCCAAGGATACATCTGACCAACACTGCTCTTGGTGTGGTTGAGAGCATTTCAGAGAGTTTCTCAGAGATCCTACACAAGAAGCTACAAAAGCCGTCCATGGCCAGCTGGACGCGTTCTTTAGGAGGAGCCAGAAAAGGACTGTTTCACACTGTGCCAAGGATCAGTCCAAAGACAGGCAGGCAGGTCTAGATGGGGCAGAGGAGATGAAAGCAGAGAAGGAAAACTTAACGGGCTGAAGTGGTGGGATCTCTTCTGTTTTCAGCTTGCATTTAGCTGTGCATATACTGATTTGTGCTAGGGAATCAAACCCTGTACTGCTCCTGCATGGTGAAAATGTCTATCAGGTAGCAAGAAGGAGTTGAGTCACAAAGTGCTATACTTAATAGAAAGCCTGGCCTTGGAGTAAAAGGATCTTTAGTAAATGACAAATAAAGGATTAACTGCCTGGAGCACTAGCCCCTCTACCTCAGTATTTATAGCTTTTCAAGTTATTAGCTTTTTAATTAACACGGAAAGATCTGAAAGCACCTAACTGTATTGTACAGTAATTATATTAACAAATTACAGACATGAAAATTAAAATTCAGTTGCTCTAATACTCTATTTAGAAATGTGCAAACAGAGTTGATGTTTTGCTAATAAATGCTTCTCAGATGTTATGTTTCTAAATGAAAAGAGAAAATGTACCTTTATAGTATTCTTTTTAGTGCTTCTGCCCTCATTTGGAATTAATCAGCAAATACAAACAACACTCGAGCTTTTGGAAATACCCCTTCCTCAACCTCACTTCAGTTATGTTTCCTAAATTACAATCTGTATACATGTTAGGACAGCAGTTTTACACCAGGGTTCTGGATACAGTCAGCTTCATTTTTTCTCCTTTTTTCTCCCTATCTTACATACATATGCACAAGGAAGAAATTAGAAGACTGTATAATACTAAGTGTCTGTTATATACACATTCAGAAATGCAGCATTTTCCCTTTCTAGCCAGCCAAATACAAAATGTGCTTTCTCCCACAAAATATCTACCCAAGGCAAGCAGGTATGGCATTTGGCAATCCCTGCGAACAAGAGGCCAAAACAAACGTGCACTGCTTCCAAACAGGACCTGTCGAGCTTCCCCAGGGTCGCAAATGGGACAGTTCGGAATGTGCAAGAAGGGGAACAAGAAGGAGAACAGCCTGTGCTGACTGATGGCTCGGGTGGCAACCAAACCTCCAAGGCTCCAGGTGTGATGCAGAAGAGGTGGCAGGAGAGCTCCATCTACAGAGCTGCCCGCTTTAACACCAAATTGATAGTTCATGATAAATGCGTGGGCAATGTATGCTGTCCAACCACTTCGTGCAAATCAACAGTAACCATTTTGCAGAGGCCCAGAAAAGGTTTATATATGACTTATATCTAATATAAGGCGAATACTGCTGATTAATGAGGTGCTGTTTAAACAGTTTACAAAACCTGTGCTCTGCCTGAAGTAACCACAAAGAGCTAAGTATTAGCATTTATTTCATTTCACTGCCTGTGTGATGACACATAGCTATGCAGGAAGATTCCTGCCTTAAGGAGCTTATATATAAAGTCTCAAAACTTCAAAAAAGTTATTCTTATGTTACTCCAGTGTAACAGCAAAAGCAGACACAGACACATATTCTGCCATATAATCCAGATTTCCTGATAAATCTTTCCATACTGAAGTGACTGAAAAACCCCAAACAGCTAACGCTGCTTCAGGAGTCTCAAAATCATCTGTTTGTTTTATCTCACACATCGTGGAAGTAACAGTCTGAAGATTATGTTGTAACCAGATTACTAGAAGATTTATTATTAATTACTGCATAAAGACATAGCAGTATATGTGGTGCTGAGTAAAGGACAGCAGGGAGAGGTAATCCCTGCCTGAAGTATTTTACAGTATAAATACATAAGCAGTATAACTGGCGTAGGGACCCAGCAAAGAAAGCTTGTTTCAGAGATTACAATTTTCGGCGTCTTGGGAGACTGACTTAATTTTAGCTGATGTGATTTGAGACTGGCCACTCCCTCCTTGGAATTAGTGAATCGTTATTTATGATAGACATATAAAATGAATGACCGCTTCCAACTCTTTCCACTGGAAGTGTCAAAATATTTGAACAAGGAGAGAGTCTGTGCCTTTGTCACCCAGGCTGTGGATCAGATCAGCAGTTTGTCTGCAGGAGATGCACAGAAGAAAGCATGAGAGATGGAAAAGGCAGCAAAGCGCATTTTGAGTCCACTGCCTAGGCCAGAGCAGCAGAAGGGAGTGCCTGTGCAAAGGCACAGTGCTCTGCATCCATCTGCAGCTGTGATAAAGGACATTACTTCCCTTATCAGGCAGGGAGGTCCAGAGATCTGCTGCTGCTCCCACATTTGACCTGAAGCCTTCCCTGGACCAGTAGCTCAGGACGGAGCAGCAGCAGACAAGCCTGGAGGCAAAGCCATGGCCAAGCTGACCCATAAAAATTGCTGGGTTCTGGCCCTGCTTCTCTGTGCATCAGCAAGCTCAGTACTCTGCCATTCCACTCCAGAAAACCCTGGGGAAAAGAACCACATGTGCAACCTTTTGAGCACCAGGTAAGGGAACAGTGGGAGAGCAGTGGAAGGAACTCAGCAATTAAAGGGACTTGTCTGCATCTCTACTGAAACATTAATGCTCTGACTGAAATAACTCACTTCGATTTTAGTGCTGCAATGATCAAGCCTTTGCAGGACCCACTCAGTTTGGGTGAAAGGACTGTGTTTATTCAGAAATGGTGATTTATATGACAAATTGTGCATAGGGAACAGCCTGTGCAGGCTCAAGTTCCAATAAAGATACAGGCTTAGTAGTGCTATGATGCTAGCAACATACACAAGACACAGTACCTGAAAAACACTGAGCATCATGATTCAGTGGGTGACGAACCTGCAGAACTGCCTTGTCCCAATTGCTATTAGTTCAGCAGATCTGTACTGCATGCACTGGTGGAAAAGATGAGTGCACAATTTTTAAACTGCAGTTTTATTGCTGTGGAATAACGTAAGCCTGAAGAGAACAACTAAGAAGCAATGCACTGGCATGTGTTCACAGAGAGGTGCCAGCTCCTGAAGCCTTTTCAGTAGCGCAGCCTCCTGCAAGTAACCTGTTGGTTCCGATGATTTATTTTTCTGGACACAGAGCTCCCCGTATTTTTTATAAATTTGAGCAATCATGTGCAGCTCTTTGAAAAGATCTTTTTAATAGTGTGACTAAGCAAGGCATTGTATAAAAAATGCAAACAAGAGAAACAAGCACTTCAGAGAAATGCTTGCCAGCTCTGACTTCATTGTTTTCCAAGCAATTACAGCAAGGATTAATTTATTTGTTTATGTTTAAAGGCTTAACACATCCAGAAAACATCAGCAGGTTGCCCAGCAAGGTTGCAGTTTCCATTTTTGAAGAAATTGAAAACCCAACTGGAGAAGGTCCTGAGCAAACTGCTCTAGCTGACTCTGCTCTGAACATGGGACTGGACAAGTCAGTCTCCAGAGGTCCCACATCCAGCCTCAGCCACTCTGTGAGTCTGTGGACATTCCCTGTTTAGACATGTAAGAAAAAATTTATGTATTAGCTATATATTTAAATTAGGAAACTTCATTCGCTCTACTGATATTTTACTTCCAAATACTAACTACTGAGATATATAATACTTAACGAGCAGTGTTTTAGTAATGAGAATTACATAAAGCTTTGTACTAGCTGAGAACTGAAATACAAAATTCAGCTCGGAAGGGAAATCTGGTACTAGGTATTCAGACTCCAAAGAGATGTTGCTGTTAATAGGAAGGGCAGTTTCATACTGGACAATCCCACAAAACACATAGCTGGGTTTCCCTGGCAATTCGGGATGACTCTGATACCTCAGGTAATAGTCCAGCAAACCACTTGAGCTGGAGCTCAACTTTGGGTATTTAAGTAGTTGTACTGAAGCCAATACTAAATCTGCCTAAATATTTCCCAGGGTGCAGCTACATATTGCAGTCTTTCCCAGCTCTGCTCATTGCAGCACTGCTAAGGACACAGGATCGAGATCAGGTCATTTGATAACTGCATATTGACAGTGATGCTGACCCCTATCCATCTCAGCCCTCGTCAGAGCCTCAATGCCTCTGACCCTAACCTAAATGTACTCTACTGTCTCAACCCAGAGCTGCAGCAATAACCAGAAGAACAAATAAACCCACTCTTTTTGACAATGATCTCATACTATTTTTAGGTGATTAATAGGAATAGAATAAGCTGTGAACATGCTGTCCTCTATTCACTGTTTCTAAAACCTATGGCTGGCCCTGTTTGTAACCCTTATTCTAGAGGTATGCCATATTCTAGTGACCATTGTCCAGAAATATTTTACTCTTTTTTTTTTTTTCAGGTCTAAGATGATAGAGGAATAAACTGAACTCTTAGAGATATTACTACATCAAAATTTAGCTTGACCAGAAGCCATTAGACCAGTGACCCCCCATCTATTCTGGAAGAAACTGAAACCTTCATCTGTAACAGTCTCAATCTGCATTTAACATACTTTAACAATCCACTCTGAAAAGCATGGCTGCAAATGAACATTAATTATATCGACTGAGATCTTGGTATTTAGAATGTCACATGAGCAGTTCCCTTCCCTTACAGTATCAGTAGATTCATTATAGGGTTTTTATGTCCTTTTTAAATGACTGGAATTAGTCACTGATGTAGGCAGGATACAAGACCTCCTGGGCTTATGTTCTCATTAGGAATAGTCAATCCTGAGCATCCCATTGGGACAGCGATCCATGTGGCGAGCAGCATGCAAATTGCAGTACCACTTCCTAAGGACCTAATCAAGATTGTGTCAATCCCTCTACTTCTCCCACATCCCCAGTTCCTTCTTTCAACCCACATCTTTCACTTTACTGGCAGAGTTGTAAAACTACATCCTCAAATAAAGCTCAACTTGGTGCTACTGAGAGTCATTACTGCCCCTTTAGAATCCAGAAGGTTGGCAAGTTACAGGCACAAGATGAAGACCTTAAATCTTAACAGATGAAATTCAAGCACAACAGGCTAAAAAAAAGAGAAAATCAAGGTAAAAAGGCAGCTGTGAACTCTTCTCAAGATCCTATCCATCCCCAAACACATGACCAGCAGTGGTTGAAATGAGTTTTGAAATTTTTCCCTTTGGACCTGAATGATCCCTTAGCTACTTTTAATTATTACAGTTAAATGCAGAAAAGTTTTAACTGTAAGCTTTAAACATCCTTTTAAAGATAACTTGAGGGAGTTGAGATCAGGAAAAGAAAGAATTAAATAAGCTTTCTGTCTTTTCCAATCTGCATTGCTTTTCCACCCAGTGCCCTGGCCTTTTATCCTCCTCTGTGTCTTTTCAAGAAGGTTCATTAACAAGCGTCTTCAGAAAGAATAAGAAAAGAGGACGGAGCATATGATTGCAGGCAGATGGAAATGCACGTCTACAGCTGGCCCGGCGTTCAGGAGAAAAGGAATTCTGACAAGGCTGGGAGCTGCATATTGTTCATGAAGAATAACTATTTTGAAGGTGTTTTGTTTGTTTTTAATTCAAGAGCCAACATGGAGACTTAGGATATTCTCTTTGATAACCATGTGAAAGGACTTTGTAAATCTGTTCTGGCACTTACCTTCCTGATGAGAAGGTTCCCAAATGACACACAATCATATCAAGGCGTGAATCAGTCCCTGGTTTCTACAAACTCTGGGAGATCCATGAGGACCCGGTACACGTGGAACTCCATCCACAGGCCACACCCTAAGTCAGTTAAATGGTGTAGCTACACCTGAAGATCTGTACAGGGTTATGAACAGAGTAAAGGAACTTGATTTCTGCTTGCCACAGCCAGTGAATCAATCTTTTATTTCTCTGTCTTTGCATCTTTTCTGAAGTTACCGTTAAAAAAAAGAAAAAGAAAAAAAAAAAAAAAAGAAAGAATCTGCACCTCTGTCTACTAAGCAACGATAGCTAGCTCTCAGCGGCACTGCCCGAGTTCTTTTGTGCATCCCTCTCCTTGGGCATTTCCAGTATTTCATTCTCTGGACTCATTTTTACGTGGCAGGCTTTCACAGGTGAGCTTTATGGAAGGCCATTATTTCCTTCTCTAACTTTTTCAGAGCGTACACCAGGAGAAGCTAAAAGCAGCCTTATAATTTCCCAGGCTGGCAGCATTCCACTGCTGTATCTTTCACCCAACCTAATAAGCCAGGAGTGAAAAGCCGCACTGCAATGGGCAGGAGAGGAGAGATGGAACGAATCAGAAAGCAACAAAAAAATCAATAGGGCCATATACATGGCCACATATAAAAAAAGATAATATATTATGAGCTGAAAAAAGGCTGTCATTTGGGACCTGTAATTTTCATTCTTTTTGCCAAAGGCACAGTCACGGACCAGAAATGCCTGTGTCTGTCTTCAAAGGTTGCCATTAAAGATCTGTAGATGGTAGTCAGCACACGCCACTAAGTCATGAAGGAGTAAGAATACACTGAAAGATTTAACGAAAAACATCAAAATTTTAACTGACATTTCTGTTGGGAGCTGGAGCTAGTTTAAAAACTGTAGCATCCACTGAGTATTGCAAAAGGGTCTATTTATTGTTCTGGGAAAATAAATATATTAGCAGGCATGCTGATTAGTATTTGGATTACCATTCTTCCACTCATTAAGTGAAATCATAAATATTTAGAAGAGGTTAAGCTATTATGTGTGCAGGGGACATCAACATTCTACAGATTCCAGCTTGCGCTGCAATCATTAGGACAGCAGTATTTTTACCAAAACTAACCATGTTTTCACTGAAATAGTTAAGAAAGCAGCGGTACGATATCTGCTTAGTCTTCGAATTAGGAAGTAGATATGATGCAGAAAATCTTATTTGGATCATACTCTGCCTGACCTTTTAAGGTTGCCTGCATTCTTATTTACTGCTTCTTGGATTTGCACAAATTAATATATTTATCTTTGCTAGAAAGATAAACAAAACCAAATTCATAAATATAGATTTACTTTCCCTGACTTTATCCGAAAGTAAAACATTTGCTGTTTCAACTCATGTCAATTAATGTCCGTCTATCAATGTATTTGCAGGAGAAAACACCCATAAATAAATAAAACTACAGTTCCTTGGGCCCCTGTATGGATCATGATTTGGGACAGCAGTTTGTTGTGCTGAGCAATTTAGGAGTGAGAGCACTGATAAAAACCGGCCTGTGGTCCTCAAAAAATATATCTACTTTAGCAAGATTTAAAAAGGGTCATATGACTAGATTGAAGAAGTCCAAGTTAAAATTCTCAGTACAACGATCAGCAGTCATTCATGACCTCTCTCACACATCAAATCCCGGTTTTCTTTCAGTATATTCTTTTCACTCACCCCTGGTCTCTTTAATTACTAAGCTCCTCTAGGCAGTGGCCCTCAGGAATTTCTAACACATTATCTAGTATTGTATGTTATCAGGATGCTGACTTCAGTGGGAATTTTTAGATGTGACTGTTACAAAACTGAAGAAATAGGTAATTAAGTGTTGATCCACAGGATAGAAAATGTAGTAAATGAAATTTTGTAGGGCCTCTAACAATATTGCGCTTGCTGCAGAGAGGCTCAAGCATCTGAAAGCCTGGGAGGAGGGCATCCTTTCCTGTAAAACGAGGTCTGTATGCCTGCAAGACCAATGGGACGGGAGAACTAATGACCGTGTTGTTTGTTTAAATCTAAGTGTAGAAGAACACAGTCCTGTCCTTCCAGCAGCCGTGAGGAGCTTCACTCACTGTACTGTATGCGGTGAGTTGCGTCTCACAGATGCTCAAGAGCAGGTAGGAATAAATAAAACAAAAAGAAGAAAAAGGTGCAAATCCTTTTATTTGGTATATCTGAAAAGTAGAAACAATTTCCTAGTGTAGAAGGGGGAAATTACCTGTGCTCTCTCCTCATAATATTGTTACTGCGTGACATTCATTCCAGCCAAACCTGTCAATTCTCAAGTGTTGACTGTATCCCTAAGAACCATCTGTGAAAATGGGTCAAACATCTTGTCGTGTTCTCTTGGTGCATTTTCCAGGGTGGGTTTTTTTGTTTGTTTGATTGTTTTGGGTTTGTGTTTTGGTTTTTTTTTTAATCGTTTTGGGGGTTTTTTTGAGAGGCAGGAAAGCATTGAAAACAGAATTAAATATTCAAGAGTAGAATTTTTAATCTCGCAAATGAATTTATTTTTTTCAAAAAATGAACCTAGCTTTTCTGGTAGCAGAAGTGGTATGTTAGGAATCACTTACATTAGCCGAAACCAAAGAAAATACCACCTTCTCCATTCCATTGCAAATAGCATTTAGGCTGTCTCTTCTGCAAAAGACCTTTTTCCCCAATGCTGTATGTGCACTAAACTGTATTTTCTAGGTCAGTGGTGGAATGGGTACCAAAGATGACCCAGCATAATAAATTTTTCAAACTTAACTGCCAGAAAAATGCATTCTCAGCTAGGATCTCCTAGACTTACAGTGTCTAACTTTCATGCCTCTCCAAGATTGCACCAACATTGAGTCTGTTCTTTGCCGTCCCATAACACCTCATCTACTCAGAATTTATAAAGCAGGGAGAAGAGTCTTGTCTCCACAGTGGGGTCCTGCATCATTACCAGGGGCTCTTATGTGGCAGATAATGCACATTTAATAGGTATTAAACACTTGAAAAAGAAAGAGCAGAGAGACTTAATTCACTCTCCCTAAAACAGAAGGGTGCCTGCTGCATTTCAGGCCTCTAAGGTGCTACTAAAATAATACCTACATACATCCAGGGGAAAGAACTTAGGTGGGAAGAAACAAAAGGAGATGTACAGACATGGGAAATAATGTACTTAATTCATAAGTGAAATAGTGACGTTATCATAGCAGGTGCTGGAAGGATGGGAATGCCTTTACTGACACGTGCCTGTCTCCCACGAGTTGTCCAAGTGCCTATTTCACAACAGGCAACTGCTCTGAGGCATCACCTGCAATACCTGTGATGGAGGGGTCCACAGGTCAATTCAGGACTTCAGTGAAAACCTGAGTCTTGTTCCAGGTAAAGTTTGCAATGGGTACCTAGGCACAGGTGGGAAATCAGGCGGAGCTATGGGGATGCAGACACCTCAAGGCCCCATGTTCTACCACCAGAACTCAGTAACGCTAAACTAAGTGTGTCTGACACTGATGTGAAGAAGTAAACAATGTAATCACATGCTATGATCCTTGAATAAACTACACCTTTGTGGCTGTTTAAAGTGAAGACACATTCCTGAGATGTACCACAGGCAGTTGAAAATCCCAGAGGCTATTTGTTTCCACCACAGAAGGGCAGGCATTGCTACAGTGCCTAAAGCATGAATTATATGTGCATAGAGATTCTGAAGTTACTGAAAAGTCAAGTTTCAAGACTGGCATGACAAAACTTTTTTTTTTTTTTTTTTTTTTTTTTTTTTTTAAAAAAAAAACAAAACAAAATCTGAATACTGAAGATGAACTCTAAATCCAAGCTTTAGGACATGCAAAGGGAAAAGGCTTTATTAGCAGTGAAGTCCACGAACTCCTCATCAGTTGGATTAGTATTGATAAAAGTTCAGGGTCTGATTCTCTCTATGGCAAAGTAGAGAACAGCATTACATGTTTATGTTTCCATTGCAAATGTAAAGAATCTGCATGGACTGAGGAACCAGGACACTTCACAACAAAAGCTGCTACCTATGGCAATCCCGGTGCTATGAGGGTCTTAAACAGCACATTCTTTCTCCAGACTTACAGGAATCCCGCATTCTAGACCACAGACTTGCTGCCTGAACACAGTAAATACATTAGTTGGATCTTCAACAGAAAATTATTAGTTTTGTTATTTTTTTTTTCTTCATTGTTTAAAAAGAGGCATGAGATTTGTGAAGTACATTTTTTTTTTTTTCAGGTGGGAACATTTGGAAACTTACTCATGCATAGAAAATAGGCACTAACTGGCTGTAGGCAAAGATTCAGGTGCTTACTCCCGACACACAAACACTGTATAATGTGGCCAATTAGTTTCAGTTACTTGTTTTGTAGCAAACTACATTTACAGATGGGAGTATATAGCAGGTACTCTGGCTAGTGTGACTACATTTGTGCTAGCATTTGTATCTATAGAGACAATTCTGTGTGTCTGTTTTACAATATCTGTTGTGTTTGCTTTTTTTTTTCAGCCTCTTTTTCATTAAAAGGATTGTAAAAAAAAATATACTGCATCATGTGCTTGTTTATGCACATGCCATCGGAGAGGTACAGTCAGTTAGCAGAAAAAAATTATTCTCTGATATATTGATATATTCTCTGATAATTGATTTAAAATATTGTTAAATAATTCATTTGCTAAACAATATTCAGACATGCATAGCTGCAGTAGTAGAAAATTCAGCCTTGAAAATTATTCAAAACCAGCTCTCAAATGTCACAGTAGTTATTATACATAAGGAATATAAACAAAGGCAGTAATTTATTGGGCTTTTCAAAGACTATATTTTTAACAATTTCTCAGCCACATTTTTCCTAGCTCAAATACTACGTTTTATTAGTTGCCACATATTCAAAATATGATAGCAGATACTTTCTTATAAACTGGTAAGAGGTTGCTTTATGTATTACGATGAATATGTAGAGAGAGCCACCTCTTCATGGAAATACGCCTTAATGGAAAGTATAGTCACAAAAAGCTATTAAAATGTACTAAAAGAATAGTATAAGTAACCTCAGTAAAGTTAATCAAACCATGACCTCAGGTTTATAATTTGAAATCCAGAATAATCTGTCTGATTTTTCTACATTTACACCTGGGTTTCAGAGCGTAAAAGTGATCAGAGTATCGTCCTATCTTTTTTTCTCAGAGAGATGAAAAAATCTTAAACTATAAGATGATAACATGCAACAACAATGACGATTGACAAATACAATTATTAGTTTTCTGGAGTAAAGGAGCTTTTTACAAAATTGAAAAAATTATCATAGAATCATAGAATGGTTTAGATTGACACGGACCTTGAAGATGATCTAGTTCCAACCCCCCTGCCATCTGCAGGATATATCCGTTTTGACAAATTTCATTTCAAGAGAAAGCAATAAGACGGAAACATTTTGACTGTAAGCGTGCACTAAGTCCTCTGTGTTTTTACATGACATCTCCATTTGGGTTTTGTACTATTTATTGTATATCTTAATGTGAAAGCAAAAGGAGATGTTTCATTCTGAAACAATGTTTTTCAAAAGTGACATTTTCTGAGGTTTGTTATTTTGAGTGATGCTGACCACATACTCTGTCATGTCCTACTAGCCATCTGCATGAATCTGCCCATTGTCTCCCTTTTTGTAGGCTTTTGGGTACAGAAAAAAATACCCCTTTTTTTTCTTGTGGAGTGTGTCTTTGATGAATGGTTAAAAATGTGCAATGAGTCCCCGTACAAACAAACAAGTACACATTTAGTTTGTAAACTGTAAATCTTGGCAAGCAGATCTTCTAAGGAAGCTGTATGTATGGTACATTGTGATGATATAAACACCAACTTCAAGTCCAAAAGAGAGTCTGAAATTCTCCTAATACCGTAGGAATATTACAGCACCTGACGTGGGAGGTTTAGGTTTCAGAAAAATCTCTCATTATTTTCCTATTGACTAGCTTTGTGCAGGAAGGATTTAGTGGAACTCATTGTGAGTTGCTTCACTCACTCCTTGCACTGCATAGGAGACTGATTTCTGAAATACACTGGGTTCTGGACCAGACTCCAAAGGGCCAAGAAACTTTCGTCGAGGAAACCTATGTCTCTGCTGTACCATTTTAATTTTGGGGCACTTTTTTTCCCCTCCAGATAAGAATCTCATCCATTTATCCTATTCAACGGGATGTGTTAATTGATGTTAATTTAATGTATTCTTAGGAGTGACAGACTTGCAAGATGGCTTTTTCTTTTTTTTCTTTCTTGCTGTGGAATTCAGTTTTCCTCTGTCAGAGCCACACCACTAGGAGAGTATCTTAATGGGGTTTTAGAACGAACAGTGTTCATAAGCATCAAGCAGATTTGCACAAAAGGGAATATATGTCTCTTTCTTGTCAAACCCTTGAAGTGTGCTGCTTCAGTATCTTAAAGGATGAGAGAAAGGAAAAGAAAGCCACAACTGCTGTGAACTTTGATGATGCACGTTTGGTACCACAGCTTCTCTCAACTTGGCTTGACTTTAGAAGTTGCACATTTTTAGAGAATTTTTTTCATACAGAGAAGCACACATCTGCATAGAGTTTCACCCAACTGTTAGAGAAAGTTTTAGATTGTCCTTATCAGATGTAATCCCAGATGAGAAAACAAAGTAGTACATAAAAAAGAATCTGATAAAATATTCCCCGTGTCATGAGGGTAGCAGCAGTATGCAATTGCTGGCTTCTGTTTCAAAAGCACGCCATGAGCATGCTTATCAAAGCAGCCTGCTTGAGGACTGGGGAAGATTATTCTGTAAGCATTTCAGGTGGCCTGTTCCTGCAGTGTTACAGGAATTGCAGAAATTACAGCAAGTGTATTAAGAGATGCCCTGCAGAAGTGAGAGTCACTATAGAAAAACTACAAAGAGATGGTCTAATATCAATAGTTCAGCCAGTAAAATTACTTTAATTTTAATAAAATACAGCTCCAAATTCAGTAGGAGGTGAACCCCCCAGCTCTTATCCAGCTGTTATGCTTTCACCACTACCCACATTTGTCTCACAGGTCCCTGTTTGCAGCCCAGGGAACACCCAGGTTTGTAAGAGCTTTCCAGAACCAATAGCCTGGAAAACTAAAAAAAAAAACCTGATTATGGACACAAACTGGTCAGACACTATCCATTATCCACACATGGTATCAAACAATATTCCATCAAACTCAGCTTTGTCGTGGGCAGTCACTAAACACCTCTATGTTTTATTGTCATTCCTCTGACACGCATTTGATTTGTTCGGATCTACAAGGTAACCTGCATCTTCTAAAATCTTAATAACAAACCGCACCCTTGGGAACAGGACTCTATGTGTGAGCCAAAGCTGTGCAGACTGAACGGAGGGAATCCACCACCACTGACTTTGGAAAAATATTTGTGGTGGGGAAATGAAATGTTGTCAGCTATCAGAAGTACCTGACAAGTGCAGAGCCAGGTTAGGTCCCCATCTGATTGATATTTTCCTAAATGCTGCAGTCCCCTCTCGACAGCCACAGCTCCTACCAGACTTCATTACAGGAAACAGTGAAAAAAGGGTGGCAGGATCATTCCATCAAACACAACTAACACATTAACTTCTTTTTTGCTCTTTCCTTGGTCATTTGATTTAAATAGTCATATTCATCAGAACAGAGCATTAACTACTGGCTAATATTAACAGGGACAATTATCTTTTGAAAACACCTCAGATGTTAAGGTTTCACACAACTGTCTGTCTGTCCTTGGTGTGTTTAACAAATGCTTATTCAGACCGATACTGACTGTATATTTCTGTTTTACTGCTGCTTTTGATTTGACAGTTGCTGGCAATTCTGCTGCTGATTTATTTATCTGTTGTACCCCTGCTGTTTTTTCAAAAGCACTACTTCCACAGAGTTTCCAGGCAGTTCAATATAACCCGCCTCAATCAACTTTCTTATTTTCTTTTCTTCCTTTCAATAGTCCCAAAGTCCAAGGCACCCATTTTTCAACTTAGAACATTCTTTCAAAGAGTAATATACACTATTTTTAAAGAACACTACATTGCTTCACCTGTAACAAGAGTCAGCTAGGGTTATCTCCAGAGACTACTGCAGCACGGTGATTGCCCTCTTTCAGATGGGGACTCAGAAGCAAACTCCGTAGTGTGAGGACATTCGTTACTCCCTCGCGCACTCTTGTGTCTCTGCAGCCATCGGTGTTCAGAGAAGGGAATACCAAAAAGCTCACAAACAAAAGCCAACCCAATCAGCTATGCATAGCATGACTGGAGCATGACAATATCTAATCTGTACAGTACTTTCATTCTCTCCTGCAAATCTCAGTGCTATTCAGAAGAACCACAGAAAGATGACAGTATGGCTGCTCACAAGTTTTCACCAAAGCAGTTTAAAAAATGGAATTACATTTTCAACAACACAGAGATCCCGTAATCCATTACAGTGATTTGAGAATTATGGTAATTAAAAATTGTACATTTAGCTTGCATGAACAAAAGTTGTAGACTATCAGGGACTATTATCCTACAACAATATCCATTCACCCAAGATCAGTTTCTTTTTCCTACTTTTTCCAAGACCAATTTATTTTTTCAGCAAATTAGTAACAGTTAAACAGTAATTTCTAAACTTACAAACTTTGACTTAATTCCTGTTAAGTCCATAAGATTTAGGAACAAGTTTAGGTCAAAGACTAAACCAGGCATTCATGTAAACAAGAGTCTGTGAGAAAGCAATGTTCAGTATGTAGGGAATAACTGGGTTTCTTTGGTATCCTAGCATTCAAAGCCAGTAAGGACGAAATTCTTCTTCACAGTTGCATTCAATCTGTGTTTTGTTGTCTTGGCCTTCCCTACATCCAGGGACACTTTCTACATATGGTAGGTTGCTTGAGCTGGATGAAATAGTGAGTTTTGTCTCAGAAAAGAAATTAATAAGTTAACCTAGTTCAATATTATGATACCACACCCCTTTTGAAATTTAGTTTATTAAACATTAGTCTGAGATAGAAATGGAACTTTGAAAAGAAACAGTCCCCCAAATCCAGGATGTCCTCAGCTGCAGTTTGGTTCATTCCCCAAACCTGAATTCCTGTGCCTACTGGCAGGGCAGTGGGACATACACCAAATGGTCCAGCCCTCTCCCGTCTGTCAGCTGAAACAGCCACGTGAGTCTACATTTTTTAACGCCTACCCGATTCTTCCTGTTTCCTACAGCCAGATCTTGAAAGCTGCAGCTTTATCATCCTTAATGACTGCTGACAGTTCCATTAGTTGAACCTTAAAACCATGTACTTCGTATGCACCGTGTATGTTTGCCGCAAAATCCTATAACTTGTTATGTCCTATTTATCTGATTTACATGCATTTGCTCTAATCATATAATTAAGCCTAAACACAGCTATTGCCCAAAGGATAATCTGTCCTAAGCTATTACCAGAGAAAACAAAGACCATCATAGAACTGATCCAATTTGGCCTGTGCCATTTTAGACATGAGGGACTGAAGTCTGTTTTCAGAGAAATTGAAAGGGGCAAGAATGAGACTTTTTCTTGTATCCTATCAGGATTTATTTCCAGAGTTTTAACCTTTTCCTTGTCTTTTCACTGTATATGACTGCATGCACATGATATCTAGATCCATGGGACAACTGCAGAGCTTCCAGCTCTGGCAGCTCTTGGCAGTAAGGCAAAAATACCAATTTCCACTGGTTGCTGATGTTCCTCTCCAGGACCATCCTCGTATCCTACAGTGATCAAAGTGACCCACATTGCCTATTTTGACCCTGTAGTTCAAAAATGCCATTTTTACTACCATTTGCATGTTCACTTTTCTTCCATCCTTCTCCCACGTTATCTGTACTTGTTATAATCTAATACACTAAAATTTCAGCCAAACATATGCAACATCCATTCAGCCCTCCCCCTATTAAGGTAAGTGACATTTATTTTTTTCTTTCTAAAGCAGAAAGTAGAAGAAAATGAAAAAAAAAAAAAAAGAAGGAAATGGTGGAAGATTGCTCCACCTCCCACCCTTCACTCAGCTCTCCAATCTGCATGGGACCAGGGGTAGAATCACGCACAGTATCTGTGTAATTTCCATACAGGGGTGCTTTTCATGGCAGCAAGATGGTAGGAAACCTCTTCTGCAAGATGCACATCTCACCCACCTTCACCTTTGCACAGCATTTACACCCACAGGAACTAACACACCTTGTCAGAGCAGGCACGGCCCCATCTCAGCTGAGAAGCAGGGAGGGAACGGGGCTGCCATGAAGCCATTTAGGAGCAGGGCACTGTGTGAAGGCAGCAGTCACAACCAGGATGGTTCTAGCTGATCCCCAAACTCGTGCTCCTCAAGCTAGAACTTGCTCAAAGACAGCTTCAGCGGCTTGCCTTCAGTGACAGGCTGCTCAAGTGGCGGTATTAAAAGAGCTGCTACTGGACACTGGTATGCTGTAGTGCTTAATCAAAAGATCACTGAAATCAAGAAGAAAAACTCTGAACTTTCTTGGTCTTTGTATCTATCAGTTATATGAGGGAGAATCAAATCTGATGCAAATAAATGAACATTTTGTTGTGTGGTTGATCTTTTTCTTTTCTTTTCTTTTTCCTCTCTCAAAACCACACACATCTGACATTTCTATTAGGCAGCTGAATATCTGTGAAGTCAGAAGTATCAATTTTTCAGACATGACAGTTCAGTATAAGATATTTTTCAGTGTAAACAAATAGAAAATATTTTTATTGTCTCTTTATCCAGGCACCTCAAATGCCACTGTAGTTCCAATAATTTACCAGATGCAGACTCTGGAAAGAGCGTTTGCCTGAGATCCAGAGTTTGACAATGAAAACAGGATGCTCACTTTTTCATTTCATGCCTATCAGAACTTCTGTGCAAAGATGTATTTCTGATAAAAATCAGAACGTAGCCACTTTTCCCTTCAATCAGTCACGAGTAACACCTTCATTGCAATCGTTTGCCTAACATTTAATTCGAATTTGTTTGTTTACAAGGCCACAAGAAATAGTGAAAATGCAGAAATGAGGAGTTCAGGGTAATTCATCCACATGAACAAAGTTTTGTTTGCGTGTTTATGTAATCAGCTCACCAAAACTCATAAACTGCAAATGAGTTTAATTAAAGTCAATGGAGCAAAGAGATTAAGCACTTAAGTGTGCTATCTTTGTGGTTTACAAATCTTGAATAAGTCTAATCATTAAACTTTAATTTGCCAGAGATTATGTAACATTGGCATGTAACATATTTAAAAAAAAAAAATCCCCATAGGCCTCACCTCATCCCATCTGTGGATTAGAATGTTTTTATAGCAGCTCTCACCGCAGTAAAAAGCTTCCAGAGGAAATGTGGAAGCACTTGGGGCCTTTTGCTAGAGGAGAGCACCGCGGGGAGCAGCCTCATTTGTGGCTCATGTGTTACGCCAGAGACTTTATTTCAGATGGCATTTCAGTAATTTTCAGATCATTTGAAAAGAAGACTGTTATATATGTTATTATTGGTCCTTAATATCACCTCAATCTAAACGGGGTGATTAGAGCTTGAGCCCGGGCAGCCTAGTCCCTGCAAAGGCCAGAGGTTACTTTACCTGCCCTCACACACAGGGGCTCGCACTGTGCAGCCTCTCCTTCCACTCCTGCAGGTGATGCTAGAGCACTTGGTCCCTGCCCTTACCACTGCCGTGCCTCCTGTCCTGCCTCTCAGGGATTTTTTGCAATGCAGATACAAAATCCTCCTTCTGGCTGGACTCCAGTGTGAGCAGGGAGCTTCTGCCTTCCTAAAACAGCAAACCCCACCATATCCAGCTCTTCCTGGGAGCTGCAGGCCACGGGGAAGGCTGCAGGACTCGCCATGAGCTACACGCTTCCCAGACAGAAGGACAGTTTGCTTTTGGACAGGTAGCTATGTGCAAGCATTGCAGTGTCAGCCTGTTTATGGTCCAGAAGACCAGGTCTTATGCTGTGGAATTCCATGACATCAGCTTCTTCCGAACCAGCTACTGGATTTTAACCTTGGACATTCTGCCAGACACTGACTAGGATAAACACAGTACAAACTGGGATACCCACCAGTGAACCAGCCAGTCAAGACATGCGATACCTACATGCTGCCCATGTCTGGTATCACCCCTCCTTGTAAAAAATGATGGTGATTTACTCACACACTTTGTTAAAGCTCAGTCACCTTGCTCTGAGCTGGATTACTTTTCTCGAGGTTTTGCTTGTGTGCAAGTACTCTCCCCCATTTCCCTTTGCTGTTATTCTTTCACGTTTCTGAAATGAAGGAAAGGAGCAGCCAATTTTTTCATGGCTCCTTTCTAACCTTTTCAAATGTTACCGTTTAAAGTATTTATAGATTTTTATACTTGCCAGCAACCTTCAGAGTGAGACTAAGAAGTGTTATTTCTTCTTCTGAGAAAGTTACGGAGCCTGGGAGCCCCAAAATTCATTTCATTACAGAGCATGTTGACAAAATTACCTCAAAATTTCCCTTGTGGTGGTGAGCAAAATTAACTGTATTTTATATGACAAAAACATATTGTGTTTGCAAATTTCATATGCAAAATATCACTCACTGATGAGATAAAAATTCTGCACTGTCATATTATATCAACAGACTCTAGAAGATTACTTACTTTCTATCACATCTCGAAAGTTAATATTTCTACATTTAGGCCTCAAAATCATATTTGCTTTTTCTTTTTTTTTTTTCTCCTGTATGCAGTTTTGAGAGACCAACACAAGTGCTACCGATCTCTGCATTTTTGTGAAATTCTGACTTGTGTGAAAAGTCACAGATCGGGTGTCATAAAAAGCCAAAAACCACTGTGTTTTAACTGACTAACCAGAAATACTCCCATCTACTTCCCTGGAAACTGTGTTAAGAGCTTAACACATAGCCTCGATTGAAGCCATTCTGTGCATTATATCTGTGCATCCAGTGCATCTACTGACATGGATAAACTCACTGAATCATTTCCTTCCCTTTCTAGACTCCAACTAACTCTCAGTACTGTGGGTTTTTTTGGCACATTGACCCCACCCAGTTAACACCAGCTTCTTGATGTGTCCAGTGACCTGTCTTGTCAAGTCTCCCCTGTCCGAGGGCATCAAGTCTGGCTTATCAAAAGAGATTTCTTCAGCTCCTGCATGGTTCAGACTCGCTGCTTTCTCTAGGAATGGTTTATTGATACTTGTTACTCAAGTTTAATAGCTACATGTCAAATAAGTGACAACCAGTGCTCACAGACAAGGGTTGTTGGCAGCAACCACTTTCAGTAAAGACTTCTTGCTAAACTCCTGAAGCAATTATTTTTCCTTGTGCCTTGAAATCAGACCACAGGTAGAGCTACAGGACTTCTGTCACACTTTACTTCCAAACCTCTCCTCTTTTTTTTTTCCCCCATTAAAATCTTCCTCCCCAAACACTATCATTTTCAGCGTGCTCTCCCACCATACGTACAACGTGCTGCCTGTACAGCTCCACTGCGCAGACGACACGTGACGGCTCAGTCATCTGGAAACAAAACATTAACGTCGTCGGTTCCTGATGCTTAAAACATTCAGAACAGTAAATTACAGCTCAATGGAAAATCCAGTAAAATCCTTAAATAGAATGTTTTAAGCTTAAAGTTTAGCCTAGAATGATCTGTGATGATTCCTTTGCTGTATAACAACCTTTCTCCCGCCTCTATTTCCATTCCCTTCTATGTGCCTTCTCCTTTGGCTCACTAATGAATCACTAAAGTTAATCACTCTCTTCTGTAAGGAACACACAGAATAGATAAAAAGTCACCGGCTCTTTCTGTTTAGTTTCAAATACAAAAAAATGGTTTCTTAGTGTGTTCTATGTTTATGCACTAAACTCTATGCAGCTCTGTACTCCTAGTCCTAGATTTGCAATTTTAGATACAGATTTTAGTGGAAGACAGGGAGGTGCCACTGAAAGCCAACACCATCCCTTGTCCTGCTGTGAGCCTACAGACCTTTGTTAATCTTTAACTTTTGGAGGTGAAACCCCATCAAATTTCAGTGATCCGGGTGCAGACCAAGATGCAGAAGTGCATTTCACTAGTACGAGTTATCTTTAGTTACAACAAGCAGTGACTTCCCTCATACATAACAAAAGACAAAGTCCTTAATATCCTTATTGCTATTTCCATCTTCTGGTGTAAGTAATTCCAGCAAAAGGAACAGGATTATAGCGAAAGAAATTTTACCAGACTGATTCAAAATATTAAAATGTCTTATATTTCTGCAGGGTCTTTCATCCCAAAACTAAAAGCATTTTTCCAGATATGAGTTAATTCTCACAATACTCTAGTGAGACAAAAATTACTGTTAGTTGCTTCTATATCAATATCCTGTATGTGACTGCAGAGATACTATTTTTATACATTTTCTATTTTTCCGTGGTTTTTCACTTAATTGGAGAATAAGCACTAGGGATACTCTAATCGTACACAGGACATACTGTGTTTTTCTTTTTACAGTGATGTAATATTCATTTGCACATACCCTGTGTTTATTTGCTGTAAGGAACTTGTTTCCTTAAATTAATGAACATGTAGAAATACCTATATAAGGATCTTAATTCTTAGCTGTATGTTTGAGCTTGGCTGCATGGAGAGTCTCAGAAATTCCCTAATTCCTGCTACAGGGACATTCCTGTAAAGAATATCTGGGAACCTCCAGAGATAGCTGAGCTTTCTCACCCCTTTTTAACTAAATTGAAATTGTAGCGGTAGGTGCTTCACAGGGGCCTCAAATTACTAAAACTCTAACACCTACAGGAGTGCTTTGTTACAGAGACCTGGATCCAAATACATGCTTAAAACTCAAGGATGTGCAGTTACTGAACACAGGGAAAAGGCAATTAGCTCAGAGCTGACAAAATTCCCATTGATTTAAGTCATACAGCACAAGACTTCTAGGGCTAGGCTTTCTTGCTGTGAACTACTTGTTCTTCCTGGAGAATCTCTTCTCCCTCCTTCCCATGTTTTTACTTTGCATGCTGTTAAAGCCAGTTGAATTTTTCATTTGATATTCCTCTGCTTAGACTCAGTTTAGGAAAAACCCCAAAGCCTACAGAAAGGGGTTGTGTTTGTGAGGTTGTGATTCTCTGCAAATGATGCTGAGACTGTCCTGGTTCCGACTGCATCGTTGTATTTGCTGTCTCTGTGTAGTTGAAAGAGTGGTGAAGATACAGTCTCTGTGAGAACAAACATCTCATTTGGCGTGGTGGGTCCCAATTCTGCACTGTGGAATACCCTGTATTTTGCAAATAGCAATAGCACTCCTCAACCCTGGTGATTTACAGGAACCAGTCAAGCTTGTGTGGGAGAGGATTCACCCCCAGACTAAGTAAATGCTAAGTAAGAGTCCTGAGAAGAGTAGCAGAAAGTGAGCATAGAAGTTGTCTTTCCAGACTCCAGCACAGAGGCAGTTAAAATAGTAATTTACAGCTTTTCATATATATTTCCATGCTTATTTTTAACACAAAAATCATTAACACCTAAACTCTTTAGATGACTAACAAACTTCACAGAATCCTCAGTCTCCTCCAGATGATGCCTCAGGCAAGGCTATTTTCATCCTGAAGCAGCAGCTTTACCACTTTAAGGCTGTGCCTTATCTGCTCTCTCTCCCAAGAGGACTTGGGTTCCTAGGAGCTCTCCTGCTCATCACTGATATGATTATACAAGTAGCCTCAGCGAAACAACTAACCCCATCGACCTGAGTAATCAGTAGCTTTTTGCTTTAGTAGCGATAAAAGTGCATCTGAGTTACGCCTGAGTGTACCCTGCATTGAAAATACGGGAGACCTTGCCCAAAATACAAACCATTACTTGGGTCCTCTCCAGCATCAAACTGGTACACTGATGTGAGAGCTTCTTCTACAAAATGGATTGGGAACGGAAGCAAACCCAGATGGTAAATAGAAACAGAAACACAAAAAACCTCATGGTCCTAATTAAGACCTTGTTTACTCTGCTCTTCCATCAGCATCACTCCACCGAATCTCCGTTATTTCTGCTCTGTACTGCTGCAGAGGGGATCCAGATGCAGTTACAAGGGTATGGGAGAACATTGATCAGTCCCGGACCCCCACATTCAGTCTTCCATTACTGTGTGGTTTGCCATGCATTAGGACTTCCGTACCGATGTTCTTGCTGGTCTCATGTTGCAGTGATTGCTATATGTGAGAAAGCAAATCTTCTCCATGAGCTTTTTCATTCCATATTTGAAGATTAAATGACAAGCTGTTTCTATGAGTACTATTGCCTAACATCTCTGATTAGCAAAAATTGAGTGTACATTCACAGTGGATACTTTTCTAAAAGCAGGATCACAATTTAATTAACCACTCCACTAACAAATTCCGAGTAGAAATTAAAAGTGGTTCAGATTAATGATTTTGTGTTCACCACTCTGGGAATTTCTTATGCCCTGCTGGTTTTAACTTCAAGTTTGTTATTTAAAAACCTTATTCAGGAATTTGTATGGCATCTGATTAAGACTTTATTTAAATGGTCCTGCAATAATTTCCATCTGAAAAGGACATTGCCACACAGCTCATGCACTTAGCCCAAGGTTTTGAATCAAGTAAGAGCTACAGTGTCAACAGCCACAGCTGAGATCAGAATCAAACCCATACCGAGTCACATTTTCCTGCTTCTGTTATAAACTGACTTCTTAAATTTGGCTGAGTCAGAGTTTTATTTAGCAAGCGGCAACAAGCAAAACAGCGCTGGGCGGCCAGGGAGTCTCCTGCTCCAACAACGGCCCGCACTTCTCAAGGAATTCTGTCTTAATTTTATACTACAAAGCATTGCATATTCATTAAATGCCTATACATATACATTACCTAAACCCACCTACTCCCGCTTCATATGGTAATTAGCTTATCAGTCCTTTACACTTGCGCAGATGCTGCTGAAAATTACGGGTCGGGGGTCTTCAAATCATGGAGGTGGTCTTCGGGAGGAAGGCTGTAGGTCCTCCTCACAGTGTACTTTTCACCTTTTGCCTGGAATGTGGTGATTTTACAAGTTTGCAGTGCCTTACCAGTCTAGGCTCATTACTGGTCTTGAGTAAGGAGATTTATGGACGTCCTTGTTCATGCTTTATAAAGTACAGACACTTCTCTCTCTTGTTGCCCCCCCTCCCCCTTTCTTTCACTCTTTTACACAATATCATTTTATCATGTTAGTTCAGTTAAGTACTTGCTCTTAGTTCTATACAATGTGCAATAGTTCATATGACAGTTCACCTTTCTATTGTCTTTTCACTGATTTTGATGAACAAACAGTGTACCATCCATCACAGCTTCCATGTATAATATTTAAGTCTGAACTAACTCCCTTGAAGTTGCTCCAAATTAAAAGCTGTGCAAGTGAGATCAGAATTTAATCTTTTGGTCATTCTATGAAGTATGATGAACACTTGTACTGCTATGAAAATAATAACAGAAACTAAAACTCCTCTCTCTCTCAAATTTAGGTCACTTGTGGTGATAGCATGAAGACATAAATAAAAGCCCTACAAAAGCACATTGCAAAAGTGTCTGAACTAGTCCTGATGAACTGAAGACTCAAGTTTGAGATCACTCCTAGGCGTTACATAAAGGTTTTCAGACACCTCTATATCAGAATACTGAAAAAACAGGTGGCTTTCCCAGTGAGCCCAAACGCTGCTGCTTAGATAGAAAAGCTGCATCTCTTTGATAAGAGATGTTTCCAAATGACCTAAACCCTTTTATTTTTTTCTAACTACACCCATGGGATGAAAACTCCATTTTCAACCTGTTCTTCTAATTAGCTCAGATTTACATGGACTGAACAAGGTCAGTATTTCATCCATTTGCTCTGCATTTTTACCTCTACTTTAACAGAATGGGCCGTAGTCTGGTCTGCTGTGCAAGAGGGAAGGAAAACGAAACTACACAATGGAAGATAAATAGTTGTTTGCAAACACATACAGAGATTCCACGTGGACATTTCACAGAAGACTGGTGGAAGAAGGGAGAACAACTAGATGAAGTATAGACCTTTAGAAATTCATAGATTAATCTAGTTCTAGTACTCCCTGCATTAATGTCAAAGGATAAGATTTTAGTTTAGTGCTCAATTTTTACTACTCAACTAAACTGCTACCTGGCTCAGTACTTGGTGTAGTGTTTCCACCGCCCAGTCTTATGAACCATGCAGATAACCCCACTGCAGAAGGAGCTAGAGAAGCTAATATTAAGGCTCATTTAATTTGAAAATTCATGATCGCATTTTCTCTGCTCATTTATTGGTGAGAAAGATATAAACAAAGAGACCTAGGTACAGTCCTGTGATGAAGACCTACATTAACTTCCCATTCATACTGTAGGATTTCTCAGACACTCTTGTTATCTTTCTCCCTGCTTGCGTTCCGCAGTATGAAGTTCACTTTGACTTTGCACATCTCAGACAACAGTCTGAAGTGAAGCAGGCATATACAGAATGTCCATTAACACAATGTCCTACACCTGGAAAACATGATTTATAAAGCTAAGAAAAAGACCATGACAGGTCTATATCAGCAGTTTTCAAGTTCGCCAATTTATGCAGCTGAAGCTGATGACTGGGGCATAAACCACAGAGGAATGTATACAAGTGGATTGCCTACTAACTGCAGTAAGGTGAGGATCAATTAAACTACTAGCAACAGAACAGAAAAATTATGAAATAACACCATATCAACAATTATTTTTTTTTTCCACCATTATACATACGTATAGACAAGTCAAGGAAAGCTACCACGATTTTATGAAATAACAACACATATTTACTTCTTGTTTCACATTCGGACTTATCTGGCTCTCCAGATGGGATGTGAGACCCCCACAGAACTTTTTCGTTCCTGTGTGAAAAAGCAGACAAATCCAGCATTTAATTTGTGCTGGTTAAACTAGTATTTAAACAGGTAAGTCATCCAGAAGAGGGAAGGAGGAAACAACAGAATGCCCAAGAGACCAATGACCGGTCCCCACACACCAGGTGAGTGTCAGACAGAATTACGTGTGTCTGTTGTCTGATGATTTGCAAGGAAGCCCTTAACAGATGTTGGGCTGGAGCAAAACTGCTCTGCAGGAGATTTCTTCCAGTTTATATGATATTTGTCAATCCCTACTAAAAGGAAAGTAACTTGGAGGGGTTGTCGACATTGTTTAAATTCTACTTATAAGACGACTGCTTGTAACTCTACCCATTCAATCTTATCCTGTCCCGGCTCTATCTACATTAGCTGTTACTATGTAAGCTTGCAACTCATGCCACAGACCCTGCAAGTTTGCTTTTTTTGGGGTGTGAGGACTCCTTGGCTGTCCAAAGTTAGCTCATCAAAACCAAATTCACTAGCAATAAGTTTTTCAGGCACTTCTGACATTTCAGTCCATAATCCCTAGGCAATATCTGTCTCATGTAGGAATTCTTCAGTCAAATGCCTTTAGGGAGATATGCAAGCAAAAGGTCAACATTTGCTAATGTGAATACGAGTTCCAGGTGTCTCCATTTGTGGCTGCTGAACTTTTGACACTTAGGGTTCAGTATTTCAGAAGGGAGATAACTCACCACCTTCAGGCAGTAAAGCTTTTTATGTTATCTCTAGAAAAGCACTGAAATTATGAATGACCTTAAGCCATTAATCAAAATCTCAAAATAATAAATAAGGTGAACTTTAAAGATGGAATATTTCCACTCCCAAATTTTATTTAAATTATAAATGTACTCCTCAAAATGGTCTGACAACTGATATGTTTTTCTAAACAAGCAGTAAGTTTATAAAGAAGTGCAATAATTTTCAACTATATTTAACTACTAAAGTGTCTTTCTACTTCCTGGTAATAACAATCTTTAATTATGCTTATGAATATGCTGAATTTCCCATACACCTGTTTAATTGAAAGCAGATGTTCATTCAGCAGTGGGTTATTTTCATAATATGCATCACTATTAGCTTGCTAGTGCTATCACAACACACTAGGAAAAGCAATATACAAATAATGCAGAATAGTTTGCGTAGTTATGAAGTTAACTGCCTTTTTATTCTATTTTTTTTATTATTCCTGTTCCGTCACCATCAGCGATTTCATAGAGCTCTGCATTTGTTATATTATTATGTATGTTGTTCAAGATTTTATTTGACTTGTACCAAAACTCCAGTTCAGGTTATTCACTGTTTTGTTGATTTAGATAATAAGCAATGGGTGATCTGGCCCCCTGGGTTCCGTGGGGAAGACACTTCCTATCTGTCACAAACAAGGCAGATAACAGCAATATAATCCATATGTAAAGGGGCACTAAATATTCTTCATAAGGGCAATCTCCTTTCGGCACTGTCAATCTGCACAAGAGTAGAACTAATGACCTAAAGGTGTAAGGCCCTGTGTATCCTCATTAATTTCCTAAAACTGTATGTTAATAAGATATTAAGGCACAAGGGACTAAAGCAGAAGCAAAACTGAGCAAGACATGTTGAATATATTCGTTTAGAGAGGTGCAAAATATGCATTACAAAACAAAAGCATATGAATCTTTTTTCCTCACATATTTAAGTAATGAACACAATGAGCCTAAGTTTCTGAAGTAAGCATGTATACTATCAAATAACCACACAAAAAGAAAACTCTAATAACAATAATTAAATTGAACAAACCAAATGCCATTTGAGGATCATCTTAAAAAGGCATAATTTTTCAAAATCCTCTCATTTAATAATTAAAACAGCAATAATACTAGCAGTAGAACTCCCTCTGTGCAATAGTCCCAGACCCCTTGGTACTGGGTACTTCCCTTAAAAGGATGAGGGGCCCCACACCACTAAACTGAAGCATGAAGCAGTCAATATTCAGAGTGGCAAGAGGTACTACAGGTACTTTAGCACGACAGAGTGAACTCAATTGGCCAACTCTCTAGGGAAGAGCAGGAGAACATGAATTTACAAAGCATTAGAGGCTGGGTGAAGGTCCTTCGGTGGGTCAGCAAGCCGAGCACTTCAATCAGCCCTGACAGGAGTGTGCGGGTCATTTTCTGTTTTCCTGATGGGCAGTTTAGATCACCCCTCCTTCATCTGCTTATTCCCGTCCCCTGTTTTCCTCCCTTGGGACTGGTTACCTCTGAAGAGTTTTGGCAGCTCCATTCTCTGTCATTACTCCTCTCTTCACCTGGCCTGGAATCCCTCCCCAGAACTGATTTGCAGCTGAGATGTAAATAGCATAGTCCCACTCATCAGTGGTGAAAATGGCCTTGCAGCTGATTTGTAATCATCTTGAAAACGTTAATTTTGTTGCAGTGATGTTGCATTGCTTTTTGGACACGGGAGTCATTATCTCCTTAAGACAACAAGTACTCGTTCAATCTGGTCATTAAAACCTGGAACGTAGTGCTTTCCAGATCGCTTTGCCTATGTGTACGTTGGTCTGGATGGACATTCTTGTACTGACTGTAAAAGTAATATAGCTAACAGTTTCTCCTATGTTCTACGTACGTTTGCTCAGTGAACATAATATAAGAATACAATATAATCTGGTGACTGCTGTGGGGGTTGTCTTCCAGAATCCCCCAAGCTGCATAGATTCTCTGGTGAGCTTGCTCGTGCATTGACACAGAACAATCTGCAGAAATTCAACAGAGACAATTCCCCTGGGGTAGAACCAAGGAATTAAGTTCAGAGGATTCTATACTTTATGGGCCTCTTTAGATTTGATGGAGAATCATGACACAAAGCATCAACCAACGGGACCAAAGCCAGGTCCCACTCTACACTGTGTTCCTCAGCAGGGACTACTGTGTATGAAGACTAAGTAAGGGAGGCAGTAGTTTGCATGTTGATTGGTTTTGATTTTTTTCCCTGTACATAATATATCGAATGCCACATAAAGAGTGAAGAACTGCTACTGTGTGTCTGATTCCAACACAGGAAAGCTAGATAGACTGCCAACCAGCAAAAGCTATTTCTTTTCAAGAAAGAGACTTTGAAACTCATAATCAAGTCTCCAGGGAATATACAATATGAAATATAACATGAGTAGGTAGAATAAACTTTGATTTGATTTCCTTTGGTGATAATGATTTCAGATAACCAATTTATGATAAATGCACTTGGGACATACTACCCAGGGTACAAATTAATAGATGTAAAGAAAAAAGAGGTGGGAGTTTATTGTTTTTTTTAAATTCTAGAATAGAAATTATAGAAGAAAAACATAAATGTGGTTCAATAATTTAACTTTCTGTATCTTTTTAAAGAATAATTATTAAATATTCTTCTCAGGTCTGTTGATTTACTTCTGAATGTCTTCTAACTAGTGACGCCATAGCCTAATGAGAAATAAATTAGAGGATGGCTGTAGTATAGGAACAGTGGGGAAACTTGACTTTATTAGAAGATTATGCATTAGATCTGGATTTATAATTGCATTTTCTCTAATCACAAGCATAAGAAATGACATTTTACTGAGTATAAATGTTTCCAAGGGAAAGAAAAATTCAGCCATGCTATTAACCGTGTGGTAGCAGGAACGCTAAATGTGTTATTGATTTGGTTTTTTTTTTTTCATTTTTTACTGTCGTTACTCTTAATTTTTATCAGTACTAAATGATTCCCTACACCAGAAACATGGCATTACAAAGGAACACATGGCTGTGCACCCTTCACAATGTCAAACAATTCTATTTCTGCTTTCTGTTTTCTTCATAACAGTTTCAAAAAAAAAAAAGTTTAAAAACTGTGAAGATTCTCTCTCTCTTTTTTTTTTTTTTTAGTTTCTACTTATTAACTAAGAAACCGAGCTACCTTAAGGAAATTAGATGACACTTGTTATCTTAAAGACCCATGGGTGACTTAAGCTTGTTCGTGGTAGCTTGAAAACATGCTCCATAATATGTTTGTTGTTCTCACCATCCGTGCAAACTCCAGTACTGAGCCACGCCGTGCCTCATGCATGAAACCAAATGAAAAAATAGGCACTAGGGGAAAGGGAAATGCTGTGTCAGAGATATAGACTATTAAGTGCCATGTAGCAATAAAAAATGAATGTGCAACTGCAGCTTATCCAAAGTCATAGGAAATTACTGAATTCATGCCGTTGCTGAGCAGAGATTAGTCAAGAGACAGATGTTAAATGTTAAATCATTTTAAAGCTTCAGGCTTCAGAAAAAATTTCCAACCCTTTGTCTTGTGTTATTTAGTGTTTTGAAAACTATCCTAGAATTATGTATCTTTGCATGTATGATTGGTCACAGCAGGGTTTAAAGCTGGGTGACTGGCAACACTTAAATATCCAAAGGTTCAATCCATACAGCTTTCCAGAGTTCTGAGTTTTTCAGGCTTAGTTGATCTGTCTTGGGGTGAAATCTCTCAGTCCTCAAAAGTCAGCAAAAGTGTACTGCTGGTTTAATCAGATCCCGTGAAGGGGAAGATCACTTATCAAGCATGTACTTACTGATTGCATCTCATGTGTAGCCACGTAGGTGAGCTGATTGGGTTCTTTCCTGTGTTCAGAATCTTTGCAGATCTCAGAACTGTTCTGTACACAGAGTTTAACAGTCATCCCTTTTCAGAAAAATCTGTCACTACCCCAAAGTCCACTTACAGATTTTACCCCAGTGGTCTTCTGGTACACTTGGGTTAGGCAGTAGCTAAAGAGGGTTTCTGAGTTTAAAAGTTTTGGATATAGCTACATCACCCCTGGTTTAGACACTAAGACCATTTTATGGATGTTGCTTTCCCAGAGGAGACAGCTTCTCACAGAAGTGGGACAACAGGTGATCAAACGCTCCTGATTTTCCAGGTTCAGAGCTGTTAGCTGAGCACCCGTTCTCATGAGTCAAAACCGTAACTGTTGCATTCATAACTGTATGCAGTTTAATGACTACTCCATGCAGAAATTACCTCTACACTTAATAATAAATGATAATAGATTCCATTTTCACATAGTTAAAATATAATTTATGATAGTTTTTTTTTCAATACATGAGTCATGTAAGTGATCCAGACCATTCTGCTGTGGTCCAAATATTAACTGTGTCAGCACAGTGTTGTCTTTCCCTCCTGGAATAAAAATTTAGCAATAAACTCCAGAGGCAAAGTGGCATCTAGCTAATGGCATTCAATCTAAGCTTATTGCAGATCGACCTTGAATGCTGCCAAGTCTCTAACATGTGCTGACAATACAGCATCGTTGCTAAGCTACCTATTATTAATCTTTGCAATGAAAAATGAAGAGGTCAGAATGTGTTGAAGGTGTGTTTATTACAGAGCTTGCACAGAGGGTCTTATTTGAAAGCTTGGGTATTTCACCATTTTTATTGCTGTGAAACGCTTTTAATTTTTTGTAGATTTGAATCTGACAAGTCACAATTTATGACACCGATCATCCCTTAATTAAATAACAGAAAAAGAAATACATATGTATTTTGTAAATATTCATCTGTCTACATTCAGGCCAACATAAAAGGAAGCTCCAGTCATGTGTAGTTGAAAAGAGAGATTTAATACTTTATCTCATGGTCAAAGTTGAAGTACTCTGGGTCTAGAAAAGCTTCATAAAAATGCACAGGGAAATAGCATTTAGGAAAGAAAGTTGTTGTTGTTGTTATTATTATTATTATTATTATTATTATTATTATTATTATTATTATTATAACATTCTCCATTCTTATTGTCTGCTCCTATCTTCTGGGTTTATTTCCTGTTGCTTGGATTTTTATTTAGCTTTGTGTTTTGGTTAAGGATCAAGATTGTATAGAGAAAGAGGACAGATTCTGTTTATCAATAAATCATCAAACGCAAAAACAAAGACCAATGAATGGGATGTGCACACAAAGAATGAAAAAGGGGAAAACTCCACATCCTTTGAAAGAAGAAAAGGCCAGGATGAGAGCAAAAAGTGGCCTGGTGTCATCCTGACACAAAAGAAATTGATGTAGGAGGTGAGAAAGAGCCGGAGTATACATTTTCAAAGGAGAAGTGCATGGGTTATCCAAGTTCTGTATGCAAAAGCTGCTGATAGACACAGGAACACCCCCAAAAAATGTAGCCAATGCCTTCCTGGAAGGAAGCCATCTCCTTGAAAATGCAGAAATCAAAAGCTAATCAACCAAACTTTCTGAAGATTTGTTTTAAAGGGAAGGTTTTATCAGCAAAAGCTGAGGCATGTATTTCAGGAGACAGCTGCATGGAGGTTTTCTATCCCATAGAAATGCTTTTGACGTGGGTTATGGTAATTTGGAGGGTTGTGAAACTTCACCCAGGGATGGGAAAGGAAAGGTGTCCCCAGATGGACAAGTACTTTTGTAACTGTAGGGGTTTAACGTGATTTGGGAGCTATGCACATGGCACTGGTAAAGCTTTATCATGTTAAACGTCTCCTCACTCCTGGAAACACTAATCACATGAGGACACTGGAGAAGCTAGAACAGCTGCCAGCCCACAGGAACTGGGTTTTCTTCTCAAGCTAGTCTGAGATTGCCTCACCTTGCAGGGGTCAGGATTTAGGAATGAGCTCAGGTGGAGGAGATTTCATCTGTTTTAGCTACCTTGATCCTTTCGGCTGCTTCAGCCACATCAATAGCAGCCCTCAGGTTCTAGATTTTAGAAAGGCTCTAAAACCACTCTGCAGTAAGAAACCTGAAGATGAGCTCATCAAAGACCAGTGAAGTTTTTCCCAAGTGTTTGAAGGATGGGTTTAAATCCTATGCTTCATAAGCTGAAAATGATATTGGGAAAGATGAGCAATAGCGTTTTGGTTCCTGCCATTCCTGCTGAAAGAGCTTTGTCCTAAGTGACAGAGGGGTCTCAAGCACATCGTCATCAAGCACTGCACAAGCAGAGACTCTCAAAAACAGACCAGTGTGAAATGTCTCATGAGAAGCCTAATAGTGCAAGTGGATATCGGATATATTCCCAACTTTTCTTCCTCTTTTATTTGTCCTTGTAACTATTTTATTTATGCTGCAGCACTTCAGAAGAGCAGGATGAATGGAGCTGCCTCAGTGCAGAACATTTCTGTATAGCTAGAATGGTATCTTGCAATTGCAGCAGAGAACTTATCACCTAACATAGAGAAGGTTAAACTACATGTGGGTTGTTGAAGATACCCTGTGCCCTGGCTAGACATATATGCTGGAGATGTAGCTTTGTATTTTGTATTTCTTGGCATCATCCTCCTGTATTCACATAACTTTAGTTTATTAATGTGAAAATTTTGACCATGGCACACTTGGAAATGTGGTTCCTTGCTAAATTTAAATTGTGCAGAAACAAGTCATAGACATTTCCTGATCTCTTCCCTAAATCCTAACTTGATAGGGGGGTGGTGGGGAGTGCTAAAGTATGGCTCTATTTCAGCTAGTGCTGAATGTCAAAGCAGCTCTTGAAAATAAATAGACTGACCAGGAAAATACTGCTTGCGCTGTGGCTGTGAGGGGTGGCTGGAAAATAAACAGAGACTTTTTGTCAACCATGTGAACCTGGAAATTTAGTTTTGTTCCAAAGTGAAAAGCAAAAGATATCTTTCAGGATTTTTCTTGAAATGAGGCAACAGATAGAGAAGAAAGTCTTAGAGGCCACATTCATCTGTATGTGGTACATTCAGTTCTTGTCCTGTTTGGAGAGATCTGAACTGGATTTGCACGTATCCCACTGGAACATATTATTCCTCTGTCATCAGCGTCAGAATGATGCCTTCAGAAGGTCAGTCAAATCTTACAGGGACTTAGACAAAAAAATATGAAGAAATCAGTTTGTATCTCTCAGATCTATAAGCAGGTAAAACTGTTAAGGGGCAAACTGTAGATTTTTTTGTGTTTGATCTAGTTACAAGTTTTGTGTCTTAATAGCAAATATTATTTTATTTAGGCTGTATATGAAATTTCCATGAAAAGTGGGAGGCAATAAAATAACTGACTTCTTTATAGGATAGTACAACTAGACCATAGCGCTATTTTTCCATGCAAGTTAGTAAATTCCACAGCTGAAAGCAACATGCAGCATCATTCACTGATACATATGCAGTAGGTGCATGAAGAGCTCAACTCCAACTGTGAGTATGCAGGATCACACCCGCTGTTTGAATCAGAGAGGCAGATGAAGAAAGGCAGTGATTGAGAGGGTCATGTACCCAACAGGTGAGCAACTACATAACGAGTGTCTTAAATATTTTACTTCAGCTGAGCAGCTTCAGTTTATACCAGTGGAGAAGCTGCCCTTTGTGCTTAGAATGGTACCCAAAGTCTAGGCTTTCTTGAAGTCAGTGACCAGATTAGCATGTGTCCTTGATTAGGGTTTCTTGCCAGAGACAAGAAAGATTTTGTGTTACAGAATATTATAGGCAGCCAAACAGAATTCAAGCTAAGACATACTCTTGTTATGCTCATCCTAGGATCACATAGGCCTCATCAGAATTATATACGACGTGCTGAATTTAAACTTGCAGTCACAACAGTACACGTTAGGTGACACACTAAGGTGGAAAAACATGCCACCTAAACTGTATCTTTTTCCTTACAATGCATTTGACTGTGTTGCTTTGCTGCAGTGGGAACTGCGTACAATTCATGATTAATATAAACAGAGTGACTCCAACTATCAGTTCAAGTAATGGGATAAGCTTTTAGGTAAAGTGTAATTTGAAAAAGCATGCTGAATCTGGACAAAAACCGTGAGGATCCTGTAATACATGTAGTTCTATAGGTGTTGTTTGGAGTGTGCTGTGATAACCAGTTGTGTTGTAGATTCTGCAATATATTGGTCTAAAGAGTTTACTAAATGGTAAATTTATCTGCGTGACCCTATCATATGTATTTAGATCCATAGTGCTAAGATCAAAAGCAATCTAAGCCTAAACTTCCAAGCCCTGTTTATATATATGACTTGTGCATTTCTTCTGAGTTTGTAGACTCCTGATTATGAGTGCAGAACAAGTAATTTAATACAACATGCTGGCTGAAGTTGTTACTGTTCATCTTTAAAGCACAGAACTACTGAAACTGATGGATAATTGGGAAAAAAAAATGCCCATACAGCAGAAGGGAAAGGAAGCCATTTAGCAACTTAAATGAAAGATAAGCTACCTGCAAATTGCTATGAAAATTTAGGATTGGGGTTGAATGTGGAAGGATTCCTTCAAAACGCTTTGACATCGTGGGTAAAAAGATTCATCTCAAATCAGAGTGTTCAAGCAGAAGAATCACTGGGGAAAAAAAAAAAAAAAAAAAAAGGAGAAAATCCTAGAAAAAAGTTGAAACAAAGATGACTGACCCTGGGATGAAATACAAATAGAGAGAAAGAACAGGCAGAATAAAAAGTGGTAGAATTGCAAAGAGAAAATGAAGATGAAAAACCAGCATGTATATAGGTATCACTCATGTTCTACCAATGTATGTGACTCTTAGTTGATTAAATACCCCTGACTTCCTATGGCTTGAATTTAATTTTTCTGTAATTAATAAATGTGTCCCCATTTTCTGCTTGGGTCAAATTATAGGAAATGGAAAGATGAAAAAATCTGATTTAGGTTTGCTATTTCTTATCTCTGGAAATAAAGAAAGAGGAAAGGGGAAAGAGATGGTTGTTGAATCAGAGGGGTAAAATGTGATCCTCAAAAACCTAACCTGGCAATCAGGTATCTTTAACAAGAAAGCAAACCTCTATTGATCAAAATAATGCATAAAGAAAATAGATCCTGACTAGTATCATATATTATTACTAGCAAAGTTTTAAACTGTAGTGCTACAACTAGAAGACTGTGGAGTGATGGTGATGTTTCAATACTATTTCAAAGTCATATCTCTACTGGAAATGACACTGTGCTGATGAATTTCCTAGTAAAAACACTTCTGCCCTACACATAGAGAGCATAAATACAGACTGAGCGCAGCCAAGTGCCTCTGGGCTGAGCAAGCAACTAAACACGCTCTGAACTCTTACCATGTGCATAAAACCAGCTCAACTTTGGACAGCCTTCAGGTTTAGCATGGTTTAATAAAAAGACCCACGGAGGACAGTGCTGTTCACTTCGGAGTGCCAGTCTTCATGGCTTGGAGATGACTGAACATCCCACTTTGCATGAAGATGGTCAAAAAGTTTTTGAGAGCTTTTGCAGGCTCTGTGAAAACTCCCAGCACAGCTACCACAACAATCCCACCAGCAGCCCAAGGAAACAGGGGCAGAACCCAGAAAACCCAAGCTGTCAAAGGATCAGACAGGCAGGCAAAGCTGTGGGGTTCCAGCAGAATGATGCTGATAGCCTCTTCATTCTCCTGATGCGTCATTTTCTGTTGATTAAATTTTCCATTGGAAAAATTTTGACAAGCTGCTATTTCCCTCAGACCAAATCATAGTAATGAAAGTTTATAAAGTAGCCATTCATTCGATCAAAACTTATTACTCAAAGTGTAGTTTTATTTTTTTTTCCCTCTGTACTCAACATTAAGCATCCATATTCAGTGCCTGTTATTATGGGAATTGTTCTGTAATGAAAACATAAATCGTCACAACATGAGTGCATTTCTACAAACAATGTAAGAGGGGGCACATTTGCAGTACCTCCTATGGCTATAATCTGTGGTACCCATTCATATGCTGTAGTTAATGCCATACCTAACGGCTTCATGATGAAAAAAACCCACTAGCCTGAAGATACATAGTGCTCTAGAGGTCTCTCTTGCAGTTTATTGTGTCCATAAGGAATCTTGTTCTCTTTATCATAAAAAATACAGTCACCTAATGCAGCGTGACAGATCCCTGCTCTGGCTGGGTACAGTCAGACTTGATTTTGCTGAGCAAAAGCTCGAATAACTGAAACGTACACATGTGAATATGCCATATAGTTCAACAAAATGGGAATACAACATGCTGGATAAATATGCAAAATTTGTTACCTGACAGTCCAACTGATGAACAACTCGGAGTTAAACTCCCCCCTGCCTTAGAGTACAAGAAGCAGTGTTTCTAATTTCCTTATTGATGGGACTGCTGAAAATGGCTTTCTCTGTAAGTGCAGGGGGACTGAATTAAGCCCTCAATATTGCACTCTCTCCATTTCTCCACATTATTTCCACATGAAGTGCCATGCCAGCAATGAGTTGGCTCCCTTAGGTAGCTGAAACAAGAAACTAAGACTAAAGTCATAAGGGCTGCTTGGCTGCTGCTGGGCCAGGCTGAGGGCAGCTCAGCTCTTTTGCCAGCCTACCTGTACGCACAACGTGCTCTCTGTCCTACCAACATGATCCTCATTCACTTGGGTATTTTCAGTCATTTTCAGCCCAGCTCAGGAGGGCAGTGATAAGCAGCAAAGAGATGCTGGGAGCAGCAAACCTCTGACTTAGCTCCATGGTCACCAGAAATCACATCTGATTACCACAAAACAAATAAAGAGAAACCAGCCATGGCAGCATCAGTGCACAAGTCCCAGATACCGCCCAGGTCTTGTTTAATTGCAGTCTTGAATGCTGAAGTGAGACATGCAATGCATAAAGGTCTTTGGCCTCTGTCCAGGAGTCAGTTTACGTCAATGAATGTGGATGATCTCTAAGGGAGGGTAAGCTAAAACCACCTGTCCTACTACTTTAAAGTTAGCTGCTTAGAAATCACATGGACTTTGTTGCCTGCACAGCTACTGCCAATTCCATCATTTTCCAGCACAATGTAGAGCCCTGAATGGCCGTTCAGTTGCACGTCTGAAGCCATAGCTGCAATCACAGAAAATCCAGCAAGTGCAAAAAGTGCTCTGCAAAGACCTCTTGCCTCCCTGAAGAACCCGGACACCCAATGCAATAACAGGCAGTAAATCATCCTCCCTGCTCTTACACCCTCTCATCATCCCCACCAAAGGAAGAATTACCCAGCTACAGAAGATTTAACAAACTTGTGGCTCTTTCTTAGCAGTAATTGCAACTAAAACCATGGCAGTTATTACCATCCATTCTGTGTCACAGATTCCTCTCGGTGTTTGCTTTGTAGGTGATGCAAGCTTGTTAGTGCCAAATATCTTGGCTGTTCAGCCCAGTGTGTAGCAGCTAATGGTCTGAAAACCGTCAGTTCATTCCCTGGCGTTTAGATCACCCTGTTATTAATAAACACTTCTGTAATCAGCAGAACTAAGGATGGCAGGTCTATAGATTTTTATCTTGTGGTTTATTGACATTTAAACTGAAATGATACTAAAACTCTGTTTTCTCTACTCAGCTTCCAGCTTATCACATCTCCGGTGCTTTGACAGTATCGTTGAGGCAATACATAGAATTTGCCAACAGATTATAAATTACTGAGGAAAAGATTTCAAAAGTGTAGATTCTGGTGTTCTCATCCAAGCCACTTGTTCCCAGGGCAATTAGGTGTAAAGCCGGAGAGGTGTCTTGCCCATAGATCAGGGAACGCCCTTACAATACATACACATTCACACTTCTTTTACCCCAAAAAAGTTTTGCATTGACCCCTTTAATCCCCCAAAATAGAACTAGCCAATGCAAATCACAGATGCACCACTGCATGAAATACCCCATAAAGGTCAAATGATCTCCACAGATGTAGTATAAAAGCAATTTGAATTAGTGTTTAAACTAATTTGTTTGAGCATGACCAAAACAAGCAACCGTGGCCTCTACAGAACTGCCAGACTAGATATTACAGATTTTCAGAATTGTGTTTAACATTTATATTTTAATACACATCTAAAGAAAAAAAAAATCCACTGCAGTTACTTGTGACTTATTAAATGTGATTTTCCTCCACTCGAGTTAAAGCGAAACGAGAACTGACCACAGTTGTTCACTGCGTACTTCCACAATTAACATTTCTCAAAGAGTTTGTCAATTAAAGGAGCCAGCTAAAGAACATAAATGAGGCAAATTAGCTCATGCACCGTTTTCACTTTGCTTTGACAATAGGATGCCTTTATGAGGTGAAGAGTTCAACAAATACATTTCTATTTCCAGCAAGAATGGAAATAAATACACCACTGTAATTTTTACATTGCTATAATCAGACACAAATACAGCATTGACTCTCTGAGACCCTAATGAAGTGATTTGTTGCAACATTAATAAAGCAAATATTAACTTTGCATTTTAATTCTAATTAACAACCCTCTTTCAAGAAAGAGATGAACCTGGGTATTGTGTTTCTGAATGTCAGCAACTCTGGCCTCCCACTGTTTTTATCTCCATCACTAACTCAACTTGCAGCTGCCACTAGCTGCCATTAACAACAGAAAGTAAAAAAACCCAAACAAAACACAACTAGTGCAAGTTCAGCTCACTCTGTGCCCTTGGTGTTATGCTAGATAAATCAGAGCAATAGAAATACTATAATGCCTTGACTAGAACTTTTTGAGATCTGATTTTATGACTTTCTGTTGTGTACCTCACACCTCTGTATGCTGGTCCATAACAGGAAACGTCCATAGATATGACCAGTGCTTTTCTTCTCTATTGCACGACAGACATATTAACCCAAACTCTTTAAAAATATAGATAAAGCTGTTTTTTACCTTTGTGGAGTCTTCTAAATTTATACAGTTACATTAAGCTTTGAGTGATGTATGAAATAATGAACTTCCTACACAGAACTGAATACCGACAGTAGTATTTAGTTCACTTATAAACAACAAAGAACATCAGCCCTGGAGGAAAATAAACCCTTTGGGTCAGATTCATTCCTGGTGTAACTCTTCACTTGAGATACCCTGGAGGCACATTTGATGCATTTTTCCTGAGGTCTAGTTGTGGTTTTTGTTTCTTCTCTTCCTTAGTGGTCTTCTAGCCCACAAGCTGGAGTTTGAGCTAAAAAAGCTATTCCCAAACAAGAAACGAGAGATCTCCTTTTCACCCAAAACTATTAAAAGACTTAAATCCAAGTACTCAAATATATGAAACATGAGCTCAAAATACTATGAGCTCTACTTCCAAATCATGAAATGTTCTTTTCTTGTTAGTTGGTCCAAGTCTTTGGGATTAGTTGTATCACAGGTCCAAGCTTTCCACTACTTCATTTTTCCAAGGGCAAATAAATAATTTTATTGAAACTAATAACCCAAACAAAACACCCTTGTGATTTTCAGGTAGTTGCTTGACAATTACGCTATACCGTGAGAAATAATTTTCATATATTTGAACTAGCAATCTGCTGTTGTCAAGAAAGCTGGGAGCTTTGCAGATGGCAGAAGAAAGCACATCTGAATTAGCAGGATCATAGTTTTGGCTGAAGGTGCTCTCTCAGAACTAAGACTCTTTAAGGTGTCAAACAGGACATCCGAAATCATGAGATCTTAACCTTGACCTACAAAACCATTATAATCCTTTATATATTTCACCACATCTGAAAAAAAGGTTTAAATGCAAGTATTGGTTTAACAAAGAGCCAGAAGGGAGTAATTTCTGAACCATCCCAAAGCTAGCATGGAATATCTTTATAAGATGGTTGCCATTTTAACTGACTACACCATTAACAGTTTCAGTGTTACTGCACTTGTTTTTACGTGACATCATTTCTCCTTTACACACAAGAACAATGCTTTAGAAAACAGCTGTGATCATAACGTGTCCGTGTGAATGGATACATATTGAGCTTGAAGTGCGAGCTCTTTAACTTAACCCTCCACAGTTGAAGATTAGTTTGCAAGGTACTGTATCAACCTCCGTACTCATAATCACCTTGTGGAGCTGTTAGATCAATTTTAGAGGCTTTATGCACCCCAGGAGAGACTATTGATCAACTTCATGTGTCCTTCATCAGCACACAGTTTAAAAAAAAATTTATATTTTAAAGGAAAAAGTATCAAAATCAAGAGAATGCCATTTTATACAAAGCCTTTAACAGGGTCTCTAGATATAAAGTGCCATTAAACAATCTGATTTTGTGCAAGAAGACATCGCTTTGCATTAAGACCCTTGTAAACTTCAAAGGCACAGAGACATCTCTTCAAAGAGCGCAAGATGTAGGCATTTCAAATATTCTTTTTAATCTCCCTATCCCTCATAATCCCTTGCCATCAGGCAGAAAAACAGAGTGCTTACAGAGCATATGCTATGGAAGTCTTCACAGATAGCATCAACAAAACCCAGCTAATATGGTATATAATGATTCTTGAAGACAACAGGTTAAGTTAATCAGCATTTGTAACAGGAGAAGGGATGATACATCACAGGTACAAGTGTTTGCCATGTAGAATGTACAGAAACACTACACCACAGCACAGTTATCGGATGCCCAAAGTAGTGGTACCTCCTACTTTCCTCTCTTGCACAGCCCTGTTTCAGATCCTGGACCCTGCTCCCTGCTGGCACCTCTGTCTAGGGCAGGAGTCATTCTGTCTGCTGAGCAGTGGAGAGAAGAGATGAGGGTTGAATGAGAGCTGTGCTAATTTCTTCTCCCTTTGTCCATCTACCTAGCATAAAAAGGGCTGTTGTCATGCTCTCCCACTAGTACTGGAAGAATTTGTGGACCTAAAGAGGGGAGGAGTCTGGTAGAGGAAATAGCTAGGAGATAAGAGTATGACAGAAGTGGCACAGAAGAAACCATCTAATATTATCTCATGCTACCCCTCTTATTGGGACCAACACTCTCCAGCTCCTGAGCCAAGTAAGGCTGGCAGGAAAGTGGGGAGAAAATGAAGGGAAACGTCTCCAGTCACCAGTTGCCTTGTGGCTAACAGTCCTTCAATGATCCAGTCTTTAAATGTCTTAAATACAAAATACCGGATTATCAAGATCTCTTTTACTGCTATAAATATTGCAAAAGACTCAAATAGTGCTGAGAGGTTTTTATACACTCCTAACTTTTACATTATTCCAGATCCTCGTTTTATTTTCAAAGATGTCAAAGAATAAACCCAAACTCTCTTGATGGTGTTTCTTTTCCTGATCTCATGGTGGCAGCTGAGATACATACAACACTGCAGAGGGTGGTTTTCAGGGTGCCAAGTACTTTCTTCTCAGAGCACCAAGAGCAGCTTTTTACTGACTATTACTTGTGGGATGAAGAAAAGTATGTGTCACCTTCATTCTTCTTCATCTGTGCTTTGAGAGAGATTCATCACATAGCTACACACATTTGGGCTGGCATTGAGCTCTTTCATCGAGAAGGAAAGTCAGGTGCTGATTTACTGTTGGTAGTAGGAAGAAGAGAATATAACCCTGCTCTTCACTCCTTCAGATAACCTCAGTACAACACTCTGCAGGGAGCCACGTGTTCTGCATGACTCGATGCTGTGATGGACACGTGTCTTCCTCCTTTGTTTGTCTTGGCACAGCCCCGAGCTCCATTCCGACAGGCACGGTCAGCTGAGGACATTGGACGTCTAATACCATGGCACAGAAATGCAGCACAGCTCCTTAAGGAACAGTTCTGCATGACCACAAAATGGAATAGAGCTTTATATATTGCAAGCCTTTGCCTCCACATCTCATATGGATAAAACCAAGAAATGCAGCTGTTGCATAAATCAGGAGTAAAAGCAATGCTGGAAGAAACTGAAACGCCAAGGTCAGTTGCCAACGCTTTGATACAGCTGAACCAAAATCTTAAGTCTTCAGATCTTTGTCTGAACCTTAGGCCAAACTGAGCTTGGGTCCAGTATTGAAGTTCCCGGCATTTCACATGCAGAGCAGTATTTTAAATGTGCTCATATTTACGGAATTAAAAAATTGCGCTGTATATATACTTCCCATGAAGGAGCTGTTTGTGTACCATATGTTAGGGATCATCCTTGCTGTTTCAATAATTCAATAGCACACTTCAGATGTTACATTTTTATATTCTTAATTAACCAAGTAGTACACGTTTGTTAATTAATGAATATATGCACCTGACTGCGCTGCATTTCGTGCTGATGCTGTTAATCATTTTTTTTGATTTTCTGATATACCTTTGTGATTTAGTCAAAGGCAATATGCAAATATTCAGTGAGATACAATGACAATTGCTCTTTATGCTTTCCTGATAATGCTGTAGACTTCACTGAGCTGCAAAGAGTTGATAAAATTGCACACACTTTACTTATTGCTCCATTATTCTTTGCTAATTGAGCCACATAGTTTAGTCAAGTGTTTACAAGCTTCGCTAATAGAGTTGCATACAAATTTTGTTCAATATGTTATACTAAAGAGAATGTTTACTACCTGCTGAGCTGTTGGAATCATGATAGATAACAGTTCTGAAGTTGTCAACCAGTCAATAAACACTGACGGCAGTGTAAGCCATTCAGTTGGGGTGCTTACTGCTTTTACAATGCTGACGTAAATGATCTGGATTAACCAATATCATAACTAAGGTGGAAAGTCAATGGGTACCAGATGCCTAACTACTCTGGGTTTCTCTGAAACACTAGCTAAATGGTCCATTAGGCAAGAACTTATTATTTTGCAGGAAGAGAAGTAAAACAGCAAGGAGCTTAATGGGACTCTCTGAGTTCACACAACACACTTCTTAAGTTCTCCTTAAGTCAAGGACCTTCAGAGCTCCAGACATCATAAACTGCTAGAAGCGAACAACTCCTCTGAGGATGCTGGGTGGTCTCACGCCGAGTGAGACAGAAGTGCTTTCTGCATGTGTGGTAGCTGGGACAGTGCAGGGTTTATCCCGCTACGCTGTTCCTGGATTTCCCTCATTCTCACTTGCTTTGTCTTTACCTCACAAAATTGGGAAGTAGCTACTACAAGTTCTATGGATCCATTTCTCCTTTTTGTCCAAGTATGTGCTAGTCAAAATGTATTTGGTGCAGTTCCTCTCAAAGAGGTTTTTGGAAAGTGGTTTTAGATCATGCTTGTCATTTTCCATTACAATGGAAGTTAATTCACCATTCAGTTAAAAACAAATTATTATCCTACAACAAAAATAATTCATAATAAAATAATATACCTTTATGGGAGGGTGCATGTTTTAAGCTAGTAGAAAACAACATAAGTCCACTGGCTTCACAATTACAGCACTGGAGCTAGGTGGAATTATCCACCTGAGAATATAACCCTGCAAGCCTCTATGCAGGGGGAATAAATAATGCCATTTCTGACGTTTAATTTAATTGTTAAAATGCATCAGTGAAAGAGGGACTATTTGGAAAGATAACGTGCAAAGCTCAGAAGAGGGAATGTATATGCAGTCACTTTCTAAACTCTGAAAAATGCGACAAAAGAAGCTGGTGCAGAAGGTCATGGGACTAAATTCCACTTCCAGCATTTTAGGGCTCCGTTCTCCGTTCCACACTACCCATTTCAGGCAAGGTTACTCTCTCATTCATTTTATACACAAAACTTCTATAATCAAAGATTGTTCTGAAGGCAAGGAGAGAATACAGAAAACTCAAGAGGTATCTGTAGAAGGCATCAGAGATAAGAGCATGGCTAAAGCATCTGCCTTGGTCAGCAAAATACAGGGAGATTAAGTATTGAAAAGGACAATTCAGTCAATAATAATTATTAAACCATTGTAGTGCCAAAGAAGAGTTCAATGAGCCAAACACTGAACTAGGCTTCTCGTGTTGGTTGGTGATAAAAATCTGCACCTTCATATGAAAGACATCTGTCTCCGAGCAAAACTGAAAACAGAAAGGGTTGTGTAGTCAAGCTGGCAGAAGGTACACCAGTCCCCGTGCAGGGACCTTTCCTGAGCACAGCAGGTAACCCTTCTGGCTACCTGATTCAGTCTGAAAGGCATTTCTAACTCAATTGCAAACCTCACTGCTTTGCTTTATCTAAACTTACCAAGGACTGAAATCTGTTCCGAGCTGAGAAATAGCATCAGCTACACCCCTAAAATCTCTCTTTACAAGGATTTCTCCCATTGTCAGCGGTGTGTTGGCCCCAGTCACAGCAGTGTATCTACTGTATATCCATACGGATTTTACTGCACTGTGCAGCAGTACGAACTTGTTACCCAACATCATCAGCTTCGTAGGCTGCCTGTGAGCGGCAGTGTGGTATATCCAACAGACACACACCTGCCTCTTCTAGATGAGTCCAAAGGGAAATTTTCCTGTCCAATAGTCTGCTCTAGGACGTACAGGAGCACAATTCTCCTTGCTCCCAGGAGACGGCAGATCTGTGTACTCCACTGGCCAGCGCATTATGCTGTGCTTGAGTGTCTAGCGTGTTCTGTCCTCTCTGCTCTGCAGTATGTCTGCTGGAAACCACGAGATGAACTTGAAACACACCGAGAACCTCAGTGCTGAATTTCTGGGGATTAGGCTCCAGTTCAGTATACGGTCTACTGAATCTGCACACGTCAGAACTTCAGTTTTCAAAAGCAAACTAGTATTAGTCCCTTTACGATAGTATTTTTGGAGATCCATCCTGCCATCAATTAGCTCTCAGTCCTCCCATCGGTTTAATTAGCACACGCTCAGTGGAACAATAGAAAAGTCTCCCTGAATGTTGAAAGACGCCTGCTTTTAAAAAGGCCAGGACAGTATTATTAGGCTTTGTATCTAGGCATCCCTTTTTTAATCCACCACAAGGCTGAGAAATGCGTGCAGCGGTGGCACATGTCGTGTGTCCTCATAGCGCTGAAAACATTAATAATCCCAAACAATGTAGCACAAGGTAATGACTATGTCTGAGCTTTAATGATGTGTTGTGTCAATCTGCAGCATCGAGACATTAATAAGCCTGTCTTTTATATGAAACTAGTCTGAATTCTTTATAATGGATAACAGGTAGATGTTTCACAGGGCTATACCAAATAAAGCTTTGTATATTTTTCTCCCTTATTAAAAGAAAAAAATAAATTTAAAACAATAGCTCAATTAAAAATTTCCTGATGAAAAATAGGGTTTTAACACATCTTGACCATAGCATCTTTACACATATTGCTTCATTTTCTGTCCTGTGCAAAGAGTGCAGCCAGCTAGGTTGTTAAACAGTATCCTACCTGTTAACCAGTCCATCAGTCAACAACACCACATGATTAATTTTAATCCATTTAAGTAAATAGCCATCAGTCCCTCTAGGTTTAATTACATGCTTAGAAATCGTTCTGCATCTAAGGCTAACAAATAAGCAATTAAAACTACTTAAGTTCTCACTACATATTACTGTATTTTTTCTTCTGCTGAAAATAGGCTCATAGAAAATAGGAGATAACATCTCATCAGAGGAGCTTACAAATTTGATATTGTGAAAAAAATCACCACCATGCCATGTAGAAAAGTTCTACTAAAGTTCAATTATCTCTTTTATTTAAAACAAAGTGACTTTAATTTAATTTGAAAGATGCGTTCGTACAATTTGGGGACCCTGTGTAAAACAGTCATTAACACTTCACCTTTTCAGGACTGTCTAAATGCTGTCTCAGTTGCCATCAGAAAAAATAAGCTGAAATACATACCCAATGTCCTATTTCTGTACTGGCTCAAATCTTGCTCACTTCCATGACTACAGCTCATTTGAATGAGATGGATCTTCTGCAACGAGATGGTTTTCTGCTACAGTGAAGATATCTAGGCATCAGATGCCAATGGCAAGTTCATTTTGGAGATGACTGTGTTCTTGAGGTGTAATTTGGGAATATGTGACTCATTCCCACACACACTAGGAGGTGGAAGAGAAATCACATCACTCATTACATTGTGCTCATCACCATGCTAAGTAATGTAACACGTAAGGCAATCTTTCCTCTCTAGCTAAAGAATAAGGGCTTTCTAGTATTCATTTTCTCATCATTCATAATTTGAGAGGAGGGAGACTGATCTTTGAAAGGGAATTGAGTAGTTTGAAAGACTTTGATAAAGACAGGACCTTACCCAAAGATGCTTTTTATTCATATAATGTTAAAGAGTCAATTTTATCCTCTTACTCAGGACTGGTTATAGATTAAGTTGAATCAGTTTTGGATATATTTTTCTTAATATCTATGGCTCTTCAATATAGCTTCATTTTTCATAGGGTTTAATCTCTTTTGCTTAGTATGATTACATTTTTTTTCTTAAAATTAACAAGTTAAACTATATCACTTCAATACTTGTTCTACATTTGGGGATCAACTGCATACCTCAAAACCTTTGGAACAGAACAACAAATATGCCTCAGCTTCATTCCCAGCTTTCAGATTAAACATTTTATTTAGGTTTTATACTACCACATGCTCTAATAAAATATATGCACGTGTTCATCAGAGTTTAAATTTGTATTGTAAAAGGGATGTCTACATTAAAAAATTGCCGTAAGTTCAAAGCTCTGAAAAATAATGATTTAGAATTTTTTTCCACCCCACTAATCCTGTTTCTCTCATTTCCAAAAAACTCAGTAGGAAAGAAGTTTTCCTTACTTCTCAAGGGAATCATTCTTTTACTGACGTCATCAGTAGTTAGCATGAAGTAGACATGAAAATGGAATTTACTGTTGTCTCCCAGTCTCTCATACAGTAAATAATTCCTGCCCCAGCATCTTGGTGGCTTGTTTTGACAGCAAAGTTCTAGAACCTGCAGCAGACATGAAGCCAGTCTTCAGCTGGCTGTTTGGCTAACACCATTAACCACAGAGTATTTCAGTACAAAAGAAACATTTGTCAGGGCTCCAGCTATACAATTTATTTTAATCTAATCAGCTTTTAATAAATCGTTGTACAAAACTTTCTTATTTGTAGTAAGCAAGATATGTAGAAGTGATTATGTACTCATTTTGCTTCTCTAATCAATCATACGCTGATGACTTAGGCAAATAATCTAGTTCATAAAACAGTATGTGGTGAGTTCGTGAGGGGAACATCCATCAAAGTCAGGGATGGGCGATTTTTATAATTTGCTCTTGTTGGTACACTTCCTACTGCATTAAACTTTAAAGAAGTTAATGGCAATCTGAATTTTATTCCATGTATTCCTTTTTCTCATGTAGCCAGACATATTGCAGATGATGCAGTAAGATAAGAAACATGAGAAATATAATACTTTAGGATTTAGATCCTAAAGGGCAGCAGTACACCACACTGCAGCCAGCCAACCTTCTAGACCTTCATCTCTCCTCCTGTGGCTGTTGCTGATGTTAACAGGAGGGTCAGCACTCACATGCCAGACTTGTTCTTCTGCTTTAAAGGTAAGGTTCAGTTTGAAAAGGGATAGCAGGGAAAGCGGTCACTATGAGATGCAAATCTCTTAACAAAGTCCCTGGGCTACGCTCATCTCCTGCAGGGTTTGATACTTGATCCTATGTCTTGCCCTTGGAATGGTCTCACGTCCTTCAGGGTTTCCCCTTTTGTGGTCTTCTGGGGTGGCCCTCGTCTACTGCTGAAACACTGTCATAAGCCAAACAGCTCATTGTTTGGACTCCCAGAAAGTTATAACTCAATTACTGTAAAACAGTGTGTCATTATTCTCCTCATCTATGCATAAATATTAGTTTGTAAAGCTGAAAGGTAAATTGAGTTGGTTTCTTTGGGTTTTGTTTTGTTATTCTGAAAGAATAATTTATGTCCACTACCAGCCTCAAATAATGAAAATGTCAGGGAATATAAGGCAGTGTGTGCCTCGCTTACCGAGAGTCTAAAAATACAATACACTAAATGCAGTGTCCTTGTAATGGCTAAATATATTTCCTAATTTTCATGATGACTTGCCACTCTAACCATTGTATTTCAGCAGTTTATATTACTAAATCCATCCTCTCAATCTTTTGAAACAAGACTTACTACAGTCGTAGTGGCAACAGGGAATCTACTGTTATTTTCCCTTGTGTCCCGCTGTGAACCTAGGATCCAGATACTGTTCCCTACTCGTAAGTGTATTACAAATTCCTCTACAGTACAAGCGTGAATCATCTTCACTTGGTAACATCAAGTTGTTAACAGTGGTGGCAATAAAAAGGAACCTACAGAGAGATGCTGGGTAGCGTGTTAATAAACGGGTAGTGACCAGCGTGACAGCTCTATGCAGGGGTAAGATCTGTGATCCCCTACTTGTCCCTCTAGGTTCTTGCCCAGACTTAGCACCTAGGCTTTCTCATGATGGAGGAACACAGCTTTATAAAGTGAGGCAGCTGGCATAGGACAGCACATTCACCTCAAGTCAGAGAAAGTTGTAAACAGTCTTTACCAGTTTAAAGGAACCCCCAGGGTTTCCCACTGTCCCTGAGCTCTGCCTCAAGGTTGTACGGGCAGAGATTTCCAGGAGCTTGCAGAGGACAGAAACGAAACACCTTTTCAGTCCCCTGCCAGCCTTGTCCTGTAGCTGAGATGGAGCAGTTATCTGGTGTACAGCGTTTCCTAAAAAACCAGCTCAGTGTCCTTTACACAGACATACATCTGCACATGGGCCTTTTCTTCTCCAAGATATAAACATGTTTGTTACTGTCAGCTGGCTGACGGGGAATGAGCTTGTGTTCGCAGACGTCCCAGGCGTTTCTGAGCAAGCCCTGCTGGAGGGCAGACCCACAGGTTCCAGGCTGGATAGCTGTCCTCAGCTACACGCTTCAGGGTGATGCCCCGGAGAGATAACTAGTGGGACACCCAGGTCTCCTGTTGGCTGTGTATGCTTTTCAGCTAGAAAAATATGATTAATTTGCAATTTGAGAAAATTTGATCTGGAAGTCATTAAGACACATCAAATATATATGTTCACAGTGTCACTTTTACAGTGCTTTATAATGCTGAAGTCTGCTGCATGGGCTGCAACGCAGCACCGGGAAATTGCAGGGAATACGTGCATCAGACATTCTTTCAAATCCCCAGGTTATATTTTCTCAGCAGAACAACCATTAACAATAACCTTTCCTCTTTGCTCTCCAATCAGTCAGATGTCAGCTGCAATATATTAGGAAACAAATTTTCCCCTTTCTCTGTATAGTCCATTGTAGGAGTATAAAGTTATGGTCTCAGAACAATAGCTTTGTTCTAATTACTTTGTATTTGCATCAGTCATTACCGAACAGGCACAACAATGAAGAGCACAGCCCTGAGGATCCAGTTGTCTGATGACTTAACAGAAGATTTCACACTCCTTGCTGGAAAGAGAAACCAGAGAAAGGCATTTTCTGAACGGAAACCCAATTGCATGCCCTGAAAGAAAAGCTTGTAGTCAAATATTTGTATGTACTTATCTCTTCAAATATTAAGACTTTAGAGAGGAAGTCAAATAAAAAACTAGTAATATGGGCCTCAATAAGTTCTGAGCACAGAAACATCTAAAACTAATGAAAATGCTTAGAAATAAACCAGGAAGAACTAGTCTAGAAAGGATCTTATTTTTTTGTCAAGCTTGTAGAAGTCTCTTCAAAACATATATTTATGATTTGACTGCATGCTCGTGCCAAGCAAGATACAACAGAAAACAAGTCTATACTAGTCTTTATCTAACCACAATACTCAAAATAACCACAAGTAACTGGATATATGAAAGATGCATCACTATTTGCAACATTTTAGACATTCTCTCACAGCATACCTACAAACACAAAGAATTAACTCCTAATGCAAAGTTTATGGTTTGGATTACACAACTTTTGCATTACCCAGGAAAATTAAGTCTTCTGCAGATCTTATTTTCTGCTTGCTTTAAAACGTGTATGTCATTAACCAATCCACATGTTTATATTCAGGAGCTACATTCTAAATATGTTAACATCCATAGATCCAGGTTAGCTCATTGAAATATAAATAAGTCCAGTAAATTTATATAAAGTGACTTTTGCAACTGGTCTAGAAGCTACTTCAGATGAAAACTAAACACAAACCTACACCTCTAGAAAGAACATGAGTTGTAACTGTATTTTAAAATATTATTTAAAATATATTTATTTTCTTCTCCTGGATAACTTCTGTCAGTAACCTTTTGTTCTATAACAGTGTTTTGACCAGCTTGCTGTACCCAAACTAAATTGTCAGCACTCAAGTGTTGATTAATTTAAAATGAATGACTACTTCCAAAGACATCGATGTTGATGGAGTTACTTTGCTGAACAAGCAGAGATGAGAACTATGAGGTGACACCAGGATAAATACCACAGGTTGTCCCTGGTTAACAAGCCCCCTGACAGGCAGCTGTGCTTTGGGGGGGATTCTCCACCTGGATCTTTCCCCAGTAAGAGCAGCAACAAGGAAACCATCAAAAATTCCCTGAGCAAGATGTGATTGATATGGCAGAAATAACAGAGCCCATTTCAGGAGTGCTCTCAATAGGGATTGCTGGGCCATTAACTTTCCCTTTATGACTTTTCTCCTCTTTCCGCTACGTTTGAGCCTTGACTGAGCTTCGTTCCTCACTGGCAATGGGCTGAGGAATTAGACTGCATCTGGGCTGTAGGAGGGTGCAACAGTGTGGAGCTGACCAGAAGAGCACATCTCAAGATATGTACATATCCGTCTATCAAAACAAAATCCAGGTCACTGCAGGAGAAGGTGCTGTCTCTCATTCAAACAGGATGGACAGAGTCCATATTTGCTGTTGTCACTTGAGGACTAAAGCTTTTTTCCTCTTCCCTTGAAGGTAATTTTTTTTAACCCAGAAGCTTTGCCTATTCCAACCCAACACACTGAAACACCAAGAGTATAACGGTTTTTACCTCAGCTGGTGATTGCTTTTCAACAGGAAAGGGTGCTATCCCCTCACATAAATCCCTTGCAAAAAAGTTTGGGATCATTCTCAATGCACAGTGCGTGTTTAACAGATTTGAAAAATTGGGACCCATGGAACTAAAATGTACAACAGTGCCTGGGATGATTTAAACTACTTACAAAGGTTTTAAAGCCTTTTGCAGACTGCTGGTTATGGAAAGGGGGGGAAGGATGCAGGTGGAAAGATATCACAAGCCAGTAAAAACTTCCTGATCTTGATCTTTGACTACAATTTGACATCACAATTTTCCTGTGTTTGTATTTCATTACGCTTGTATGAAACAAAACTAGATTGGAATCACCTAAGGTCTGGCAGTGAACGCGTTAATGCTTCCCTTTGAGTCTCCACGGTAGAAGAGGTCTTGCTAGATTTGTAGGCTTTTTATCAACTCAAGGTTAGTAAATAGGCTTCAGCAACAATTCCACAACGACTTTGATCCAGGAAGACAGAGGATTTAATTGAACAAGTTGCTTTTTGTTGTAAGAAGGTTCAGCACAACTACTCCTTTAATACTACAAAAAGCGTTTGGGAAATGGGAACTGGTGGGATTGGCCGCCCCATGGCAGAGGCTGGAGCTGAGCAGGGGAGCCTCACCTCTGCACCGGCTTTCCATAACGTCATTTGTTAGGGTAAGAAAAAAACCCCAAACAAACAAAAACCCAGGCAGAATTCAGGCTCTGTTTGAGAAGCACCCAGGAGGGAGTTTTCATTGCAGGTGTAGCACCAAACAAGGCAATCCCTGGGAGATGTGACTGCACTAAAACCCTTTGGTGGGACTGACTCTTGGAACTTGATGCTCTTGGAAATACAGACCCTGCTGCAGGGTACAGCGTAACCCTTATGTCCTCTGTCATTCTTTGGGTTTATTCATGAATACTTTGGCTGGCATCCCAAGCCTGTAATATTGAGTATATTTTCATTTACTGTCATATTTAATCAGTCAGCATGTACATAACACATCCATCAAAAGGCCATAACTTCTAGACAAAAAATGCAAACAAACAACTTACTAATAGGATCATAAGTTTTCTTCAATTACAAAATGAAAATGTGGGAACATGGGAAATACGGAGCTGTCACTTAAAGTCTCAGCATAATTGCTGTGTGGTAAGATGAAGATCTATAGCTCAGGACTGAGATAAGCCACTGCAAATTTATGCAACCTTAAGAGCAGAGGAGGCGGTAAGCCAACTGCTTTTGGCTCAGCCGGTACTGAGGCTGGGTTAGACCGCAGCCCGCAGGAGGTCTGCCTGTGACAGGGGACCTGCAGGCAGCTCACAACCCAGTAACATCGGAAACACACTCAGGGGACCCCTCGCTTAGGTCACGAGGCCCCTGTCGGGTGCAGTACGATGCTCTGCACAGTTTGTGGGTGGAGAATGGCAGGATGAAGAGACTAAGCCCTGGCTGCTGAAGGCTGCATAGGGAGCTTGGGGCACAAGAAAGCACCAGACCAGTCTCCTACAACCATTAAACATCCTTTTGATGTTTGAGAGAAGCAGGATCAAGTCCACCCAGGGAGGAAAGGCTAGGACAAGCACAGTGAGACGTAAGCACAGAAAATCCCTTAAATTTTGCCCATCTGAGATGTCTGTGCCGTGGCAGATAGAGGGACAATTCCCCACCTGTATTTTCTAAAGGGTAATTTCTGTTTCTCCTTTGTCTTATCCAACTCTTTTCCTCACTGGGCTGTAGAATAATCCTGAATCTCCTGAGTTCTCCAGGTCTGCATACAAAATAACTTGTCACCTGAAGCACAAAATACATACGCCCTATTTATTTTTACAGCAATGGGACAAGTCTTTACACTGCTCCATGTAGGAGGGACAGGTAGCTCTAGGCTAGGAGACTGTTTCTGTGTTTTAAACAAAATAAAGTGAAAGCTCACCAGGCACTAGGAAGTGAGGAGCAGCCTTGTTTTCATCCGTCAAGCTCTCTTCACAGAAATGCTATTTTAAGCCTGACCCTGGTAGTTGAAAGGAACTGTCACCATAAGGATTAAGGATTTTCCCAGGTCAGAGACCTGCCCTGCTTAACAGGAGAAAGCACTTTTTTACTGACAGAAATCAAGCTTTAGGAATCTGAAGCATCGTCTGCAGCATTTGTGGCACTGTACTTAACAAAGCTGCTGGACAAGCAGTGTCCTTTAAAGCAACGTGGGAGGTCTGTCAGGTTTTGTTGAGGGTAAGAAAAGTGACATTTGTGCTTACACAGATTCTGTCCCCAGATTCAGAGCTGTCGGGATGCAGCTTGTGGGCTCTCTGATTCTTGTTCTTTTTGTTCTTTTTCACTGTGCATCTGACCCACTTTCTTGTTACGGACATTTCTTCCTCTCCTGTTCTGTAAAACTCCCCTGTAAATAGTTAGGGGAGCCTGCTGTCTTGGCACTGGTAATCATCCAAGCTTATGCACTTGCTTTTCAGTATGTGGAGTTATTCATGCCCCTGGCATATTGAATGCAATTTTATTCACGCAGCTTAAGTGTTTCGGGATGACAAAAGCATACTTTAAGCAGTGTTGTTTTCCTATTTGATTCTTTCCCTGCAGGAACATCTCCCATTAGCCTGTGACTGGGAACTCTGGGCTCATTGCTCAAGTACATCACCTGGAGCTCCCACTGCTCAAAGACAGTTTGTTGCTCATCACACCCTGTCCTGGCTTTTCCAAGCAAGCCCTGATTCACACAGTAGTAGGATGCTGCAGCATGCTGATCTGCCACTCTCCCTTTCACCTTTCCCTTTTGTGTTACGCCACAGACACTTGTGTATGTGACTGGCTCATCTGCAGGGCACCGGACAGGGACATTTCAATGGACTGTAGGAGTCAGCTCAGTGCCAGACAGAGCCAGTCTGGGCTCCCTGACAGAAAGCAGAGCCACGCAAGGAGCTCTCCCACTCCAGTGGAACTTCAGCATCCCTCTCCACTGCAAATTCTTTTTAAATCAACACTTCAGGAGGCTAGTATAGGGGAGAATTAGGCTAAGCCTGGTACAATCCAAGACTAACCGATGAATCATGTTATGCATTGCTTTGAAAGACCTTAACCCAATTTGAGGAATCTCCAACAGGTGTCCACCAGCACAGCCTGGACATGCTCAGTGGCTTCAGTCACTCTTCAGATGCAGCCAAGAGAGGAGCATCTGCAATAGAGTTTTGCACTATACAGGCACAAGGCCACCAGGACCTACATCAAGTACAACCAATCTTTTCCAATATTCAGTTGGACACATATTGAAAGGAAGATTTAGTATCTTAATTTCTTCATTGTGCCAGTGAAACCTACTGGAAAAATGTGTCACTGAAGTCAGAGGTGGACAAAACCAGTGTTTGGCCTAATGCTTAAGGATTTTTAGAATCTGGACAAATTTGTATTAATACTTTGGGCAAAATTTTGGAATGTGATTCCTATGTTAGGTCAGTTTAATTCATCAAGCAACAAAGGAACTGTTTTCAGATTTACCACAGTATTTAGCACTGTCAGTTTAAGTTATGGTTATACTGGTTGTGACAGAAAAAACCTTATTCCAACTGTGCTCAAAAATAAATACTCTTTTCTATTGTGATATGAAATGTTTTGCTGGAATAGGAACAAGGATCCAAGATGAAGAAGTGAATTTGTATTCACATTTTCAAGAGGCAATATATTCATAGCCCAGAGAAATGCTCCCGGTTGCTTTCAATTCCCATTATTCCAAACTAGAGTGACACACTTTACGTTGTCTGACCGATGAGATGAAATATGTATGCAGTGATAACTGGATTTATCTTCAGTGAAAAAAGCCACAATTTCAAAGTTTCTTTCAAAGCTTCCAATTGTTCTTGTATTAGTTCAGGAATTTGCAAACAGTGTGCAGATCTCCAAAGAACATCTATTGCACAGGGATCATAAACATTTAAGGAAGGACTAAGTACAACCTACCAGCTGTTTTCAGTCTTTTTAACTTCTCAGTTCTTACAGTTTGCATCCCAGAATTTGTATCGTGATTTCTCTGCCTCCCACCCCCCCACCTGCCTCCCTCAGCCTATTTTCATTTTGGCTGATCAGGACTAGGTCCTGTGGCAGCAGAAGCACACTGATGTCTACAACAGCTACTGTTGATTTATTCAGACCATCTTCCTGGCTCTCAAATCAGAAGGGCTTGTTCTTCCTCTGCTCTGAGACAGAAGGATTCACTTTAAAGTTCATACTTCTTTAAGAGAATGAAAAGAGAGAGTCTGAAAGTACTTGGCTATTTCAAACTGCAAATCACTCAGGAAAACTCCATCTTGGTCAATCGATTTATCTTAAACAAGGTGACTTGAAAGAAAAGAGGGTGAAGGAGAAGGTCTGAATTTAAGACCTAATTTTTTTTTTTTTTTTGTAAAACAGTCTATATTTAGCTCATTGTGCTCAGGTCTGTCTGAGGCAACACCAGGATTTCTGTACTTCTGAACTCATTTTATATATGAATCTTCTCATTAATTAGTTTTGCCTTCAAGCTTCATTTAAAAATACAGGGCTAAAGAAGAGCAAAACTAACATCAGTGTATAATTTGCTTTAATTTCTACTCTTTGTTAAAAAACATCTAAAATTCTGACTGAAGATATAACTCCTCTAAGAAATGGAATTAAGCTTCAAGTCATTTTTTTAATCAAAAATTCTTTGGTCAAAAAAAAAAAAAAAGTAATCTAGTTGCAATTTTAAAGCTCTTTCCTCTAACCACAAATCCATTCTCTGTAAGTCAACTGAGCAATAAAGCCAAAGCAATATTTAGTTACTGGGGAAATATGAGACCCTGCTCATAATGTTCCTCCCTGTCATTTTGGGATAGCAAAATTATTTCACACATCTTTTTTTCCTCTTTCTTTAACCCAATGATGACTGTCACACTTTCCTTCCAGTTCACACTGCAGTCCTTTATTTTATTTTCCTATGTAACAGGAGAAACAGATGTGCATAATCATGAATTGTACAGTAGCCCCATTTCTCTTTTGGATTATCGATATTTGTATTCTACTCACAGCATGAACCACGCCAAAGTACACTGATAACTCTGTTGTTGAAATCTCAGTGTATTTAGAGATAATTTTAATAACGCATAGACTGGAAAAAAAGTCAGGTATATTCCCTTCAAATAAAGGAGGAGCAGAAATTTAATAACAGATCCGCAGGAAATCCATCACTAAACTTCTTCCCACATGCAAATACAGTTCTGGTGGTTTTTTGTACTAGATTTCACTCAAACTGATGTGAACAAAAACTTCTAATTTGTACCTATGTCACAGTAAAGGCAACAGCTCCAAGCTAGTGGACAGGATCTGATGGCAGGAGTAGTACACATAAGCCATACAAAAATTATTCATATCACATAGAGTTTACAAACTTAGCATAAGAGGTGAAGGGAGAGGAGAATTAGAAACACAAGCAAGGTAAGATCAGCATCTCTAAAGAAAGTATACAAATTTATAATAAGCTATAGTGACACTGCTTACATGAACAATGCTATTCTTAAAATAGTTGTCTGCAGCAGTTCTGTGATTAGAGATTATTCAGGTTTCCTAATATACTTGATATATCAGCCGTATCTCCTCAGCCCTGGACAACAGGCTGGAGCAGAGCCTGAGGCTGTTGTCTGACTGCAGGCAGAAGAAAAAAAGTTATAATCAGGTTGGAAAGGTATGAAAAATTACATGCCTATTATTTTTGTCTCGGTTTCTTTTATAAATACATAAGTAATGTCAACTTTAAACACTGCTACTGCTGCTATCACAACAGTCGCATGTTCAAATTAGAAACCAAGGCTCTGGTCCTTTGTGAATACAAAAAGCCACCAGCCAAGGAGAATGTAGTTTTGACTGTGCAAACTGATGTAGTATGAAACAAAAAAGGAATCTGATTTAAAGGCTGGAGAATATAGAGTGTACGGGAAGAACCACTGCAAGCCATTTTTAAGGCACATGAATTCTGGCATATAAACTTGTTTAGTTTAGCACAGGGACATCCTCTGTGTCTCATTTCACTGGGAAAAACAAAGCAAGGTGGAAATCTGACAAACTGGATCAATAGCAACTGTATTGATAATGACAATATAATTAGCTAGAGTCCCATCAGAGGAAAGGTTTCATTGGCACGAGTTGTGTTTCTTCCCATCACCTCTGAGATGTTGGTGCTGTATTCAAACACCCTCTTGGAATATCTGCGAGCCCCAATTCCGTTAAGCTGCACTTAAGCTTCAGTTTATCTGTGCAAAAATTAACATCACCACTTTGAAAGCACAGGGTCAGATACACTGATCTGAAGCTGTCATGGGGAAAAAATTAGTGTGATGGAATAAATTCTGATTTATTTTGGTACAAGAGCAGACTCGGGGCTGAAAAGTGTCATACTATGATGCAAAAGATTTCAAAATATTCTGCTACCTGAATAAGCTTTGCTGCATCACAGATGCAGGAATCACAGCTGATTCTTGAGATTAATTCAGAGGCTCTTCAGTACCTCACAACAGAGCTAAACAAATACACATTAGTTAGGGCCCAGAAGAGAAAAAACCCAATTCATTTAAATTGTGGAAGAACATCAGAAGCTGAAATGGAAGTAAATGGGATGGAATCGTTCCCAGAAAATAATCTGTAAGATAATGTAATGACTAAGCATGCCTTAGACTCTTGATTTTATGTCCCATTCAGAATGACATTTCTAGGAAAGATCGTTGTTTCCTCACAAGAAGGGGTAAAATGGAGAAGCTGAGTACTCAGCAGTGCTTCTGCTCACATCTGAGTTAGCTACTTCCTGGCCACCCAGCTACTCTCCTTTTGCTAATTACCTTGAGCAGGATCACAAGGAAAGGTAGTCCGGGTACAGTAAACCAATAGTTCCATCTCACTAATGATGTTTGGCTTTGGAGACTGAGATGAAAGATGCTATACAAGTGGAAGTTACTATTGCTCTTATTTTTCTTTCTCTTCCCCTTTTCTGTTGCCCTGCGAAAAGCTGACAGCTGAAATACTGACTCTTAATAAAGACTATATCCAACTGTTTGGGAATGCAGAAAAAAGCGTGGAACAGAAAATGTATACAGTTAGAGATAACATAAAAACACACAGCATATGATGCAGTGTAAATATTAGAGCCACAATGCACAAAATTATAATTTCCCCCACTTAAGTGTTAATCAATCCATATTAGTGTGAAATCAGTATCTTGGAAAATCTTCAGTTAATATTTTTTTGCACCCATGTGGCATCACAGAAGACAGTTGTGTCATTGGAACTAGCAAATCTATAACAGATTGCATTCTTGATACTATCCAGCAATTACAGTAAGGAAGGAAAAGAAGGATTAATCTCATTATATGAACAAAATCCTGAAGATCAATATATAAAAACTCTGATGAAATTTATATATATGTGAAAGACTTAGGGTATAACATAAAAATCTACATATCTTGAAATATGGAAAGATACTGGAACCGACTTTAAAAATGTCAAGGCAAAAGGATCTGACCAGGTGAGATGATTACAATATACTCATATCAGAAAAGAACAAATATTCTCCCTGTACACTTCTCAGTGATTATCTTTAAAATCCCAACTTTATGAGAGACAGGAGAGAGGCATTAGTAGGATACAGAATAGTTACTGCCCCCAAAAGGATGGGTTATTTTGGTTTGTGTCTGTCTGCTCCCCCCGCTCCATCTCCCTCCGGTGTCATATATAAGGAAGAAATCAACATATCTGTTTCTATTCCAGAAAGCACAACACATCTACGTTCAAGAGCAGCTCAAAATGTATTCCCCACTCAGAAGAAAGACTGCAATAAGCCAAGAACAAAACGTCCTTAATACAATTTCCTCAGCAAGGGTTCCAGTGTTTTGGATACACAGTGAAACCATATGGCACCCTTAGCTCATTTAAGATTTAAATCACACATATAGCTGTTTTACAAAACACAAATGGGAATATCTAAATGACTTACACTTTTGATTATATCATTTATATATATTTATGTGTGTTTCCCCAAGCCTACAGCAAAGCTCATTACACCAGCTGATCAATATGCTCACTTAAATTTTAATTTAAAAGTTCCTATAAAGTTTCTAATAACCCATTATCAAGGTTGTTTTTCCAGTGGATGTATAATATCATGGTCCACTCCAGCTAAGCAGGGAAGTTTTTACTTACATCAAAGGGAAAGTTTAGACCCTTAGTTCCACACTGTTTCTACATGAAAAGATTTACAAGTCCCATATAAAAGAAGTGACAGAAAATATATTTGGAACTAAAATTTGACCTAAATCAGCAGACAGATCCCAGTGGGTATTGCCCCCCAGGTTCCATATTGCTATTAGGAAAAAAAAAATAAAAATCTATGGTTAACAGCTAAGGACTAACAGAGGACAAACAAGTAAATAACTTTTCTCCAGAGTGAGATGACATGGTGTATTACTTTGCTGTACATGTCTTGTTGAGGGCAGCCTTGCTGCACAGGTTTAGCTGATGTGTTGGCAGATGCCACGTCCTGTGGCATGTATGGCGAGCTCTGCTGCACTGGCAACACCCAGGAGGAGCATCCAGCAACGCCAAAACAGAGAGGAAAAAACAACCCAACTTTTTTCCTTTGAAAAGAAAAAAGATTTGTGGTATTTATGCAACCTGATTTAAAAAAACAAACCTCCCTGAATCGGTAGCACTGCAAGATACAAACTCATCTGCAAGATTAAGGCAAGTTGACCTTAGTGGCCTCTGGAGCTGCTTTGTGATCCTGCAGTCTATGCAACATCTTGTCCCAACTCTCTAGTCCTCCCTCTTCTTTTGTTTTTGTGGTGGTTACAATGAAAGTGAGCATCAGCTGAGGACAGTCTGAAATGCACATTATAATCTTGAAAGTACAATTGGAAAATTAGCGAGCCCCAATGGTTATATGCTTAATTAGAGCTCTGTAATTTGGGAACGCATATAGGGCCTCTCTTCCAGTAAAAACAGCACTTCAAGTACCTCACAACAACTTGCTCTGTACTCTCCTATAGCCCGACTCACTGCCACAGTATGCTCCGCTCCTCTTCTGGCAGCACAGGAGATGCTTCCTCCCATGCCAAATGGCCAGGACAAAAACTGGAAAGGGAGTTTACAAAAGCCTTCAGCAGGACATTGGAAAACTTAAACACTTCTGGGTCGCTGTATAGTGACAGGGGGACATTAACAGAATGATGGGCAAACCAGTTCAAAAATTACATTTCTGAATTGTTATGTCAGAGTCACACCCTAAGAACAAAATGTCATGGAGACTTTCCTTGTGGAAACGCTGCCTTCTGAGGGAACCTTCCCAGACTGAATTGTATGGGACAGCACTTGTGCTGCAAACAGAGACAAACAGAGCCCCCTGACTGATGCTTTGAATAATTAAAAACAACTGATACAGTGGGTGTGAACTGAATAAAATACATTTCCCAAACTCTCCAGAGAAGCAGCAAGCAAAATTTCATCAGACTGGCTGAAGAAGAAAATAAAGAAACTACTGTTGAGAGCAGTTCCTCTTGCTAATGTTTTCAGGTTTCTGCAGTCGGTAATCAAAGCAGTGCACAAAGGCTGAGGTCATCACAAAATCAATAATTAAAGTGCACTATGGTTTAAGGATTACTTTAGAACAAAACCGAATACAGAAGGTTGCAGGCCTAATGCATTTATTAGACTATAATAAAAATCAAGTCTAGTGTTCATAATATGAAGTAATAGAATTTCTCCTGTTTTAGTCCCTTGTGAAAGCTGGTGTCAGACAAACTATTATGCAAAACTGCTATATTGTAATGAAAGTATGATATTATGCTAAAACACAACTATACTGTACATGTTTAAAAAAACCTCAAGCTACACAAATACTAGTGTATATAAGCCAGGACAAAAGTCTTATTTTAGTATGAGTCTTTTCTAAAATATATTGTGTCAACTTAATGGTATCTTATTGCTTTTGTGTGTCTGATTTGCCAAACATTGGTCTAAGACTATAAGAATTTATGCAAATCTTACGTATAAAGGTATGGGAAGTTCTCAAGAGGATTGAATTGGATAGCAATTTCAACCTGAAAATTTCTTTGCCTACAAGTTTCAGATTCTTGCAGAAAAGCGGGTTCATGACATGCCAAAGACAAAGCTCTCCAGTGCAGACAAAAGTGCAAATAGTCATATTTACATTTCCAAAATGTAGTGTGCGTGTTCATCTTGACAACAAATAAAGTCAGAGAGCTGTGGCAAAAATCAATCTTTCAACAAGAAATCATATGAAATATTCAACAGTGGAGAATAGTTCTTTTATGTGCATATCACCGCTTTCTTATCTAAGAAAGCAGAAGTCAGCAGTAAGGGAAAAAGAAATGGGAGGGAGGTCTACTACTTCTTCTATCATTATTTATTAGCAGTTATTCCCCAGAGAATCCAAACACAGAACCTAACAGGCATGGGAGCGAGTAATGCTGAAAGTCCACTGTGGGTCGCAAATTCTAGATGACAAATTGCCTCAGTGAAGCAGGAGCAGTGCTAAGAAAAGAGCTTCAGATGTGGTGATAAAAGCAAACTATCACTTCCATTTTTTTAAAAAAACTTAGAGCCAAATATAGACTTTCCGCTAATACTGTAAGCAATGGCACAAAGCCATTCAGCTAGAGGAAAGCGCATCAGAAGCATTCCACAGCTACTAAATCCACCTGAACCTACGTGTTCAACTGACCACGAACCATGTTCAAATCCACATGAACCTACGTGGCAGTTATTAGCACCTGCTGGATGTCTGTGGTAGACCAGCTCTGAGCTTCCATGTACAGTCTGGCCTCACCACAACACCTCACACAGTGAATCAGCACAAAGATGACCGCTGCCCATGCCCTCAACTTAAGCCATCTTACACAGATAATTCTGTGACAGCTTCTATCTTCTTCATTGGAAGAAGTCTACTGTAAACCATGTTGTAGAGAAAAGTTTCCATACAAAAGGCAAGAAGTGCAGAAAGGTTTTCTATTCCTTGGCCACTGTTGAGTGATTTTATGAAACAAAAGCGTATGTATCAGTACTTAAGAGCTTGAGTCATTAATATTTTGAAACTAAAATGTCTTGTTGGGAAATCAATACACCAATACTCAAACACCATGCACAGAAGACTTAAAAAAATAGCTAAACAATATGATGAACTTACAGAAAATCAATGGAGTGTTCAAACATGACAGAAAAGACTATACAGAAAAACGACTTAGGGGACAAGCCATCCACCCACAAAGTGTTAACCACCATCCACTGTTCCTGTTTCCTACATAATTAATATCAGTGAAATATTCACTGCAATATAAAGAATGTGAAATAACGTGTAACACAACAAACAGCACAGCAGGTAATTCCCTGAAGTTTGGAGAGAAAATCTGCCAAGCACTAGAGAAGAGCATTGATACGATAGCCCACATTAATTATTCTGCATGTGGGAAAAAAAAGACAGATTGTCATATTTGCAGGAGCTGAGGATAAGAAGAAATGAAAAGCAAAAAGCCAGGTGACGTCCTACATCACAGAAGTCATAAAGCATTTTTAACTGCAGTTAAATCAGTATTGACTGTGTGTGGACAAACAAAACCCTCTTTTGGAGAAGAGTCCGAAGAAGTTAAATGAATGTCCCACTCTGCTGAGAGTCTATGGCTGAGTCCGGCACTTGGGGTGTGAGCGCTTGCTCTACCTTTACTCAGAATGTGGACAGACTTGGTTTTGATTCCCAGTGTGCTTTAGTTTATCACCGTATTGACATCTGCTGGATGTAAACAAAACTCTCACAGCAGTCCGTATATTTATAGCTGGAACAGGCTTAGCTTTTCATTTTATATCTCATTTTCTGTAATTTTATTTGAGAATGTCTTTGATCTAACTGCAGCTTTCTTTACAGTTTTACAGAATTCCACCAAAATAATTGCAAGAAATGTTTTCCTTATGGAAGATCTGAAAAGACAGTCAGTGTACATTTCTGAATAGGCCAAACCCGTGTAAAGTTTACCAAATTTGCTTTTATAAAATAAATAAATAAATAGAGAAGTCATGCCAAAGAACACTTTTATGGGCTATTACATCGGTTCAGTCATCCTTGTGAGTCATTAGCCTGTTTCCTGCACAGTTTTAAACATAAATATTTTGTGGTTTGAATTTTCTTCTTTTTCTACACAATCTGAGCCAACAAAGCCATTATTGCAAGCATTGGAACCACACGATTGTGAAATCTGTCTCACTGAAAGGAGACTCAGACCTAATATGTCTTCATTTATTTTAATATACGCCTTGTGGAAAAGGTAGAATTTAAACTAACAGTTTAATATGCAAAGCAGGCAACAAACTTTACATTTGAAGCTTTCAGTCTTATATTGCACAATGAATTTGTGCTGGAGCTTGGGCCAATGTAAATACTAAAAGCAAGAGTAATTTGGACTCGGCAATGGCTTATTTCATTTCACTCGGTATTGAAACATTACTCAGCTGCTTTGCGTGACCCAATGGATACGTTAGGAATCGGTGGCTGTCACAGCTGGGGAGGCACATTTGCAGCTTTGAAATTAGGCATACTGATCAGGTAATATTTTCTAATGAAAGTGAATGCAGGTTAATTCTGCTGATTGCTTAATGCTATTGTGAGACCCATGTGTACGTTTCCAGAGCCCTTCACAGGCTTTCAGAGCACACTGGAAACGCCGGTGGCTCGGTTCAGGATAGATGTACAATTTCAACTTTGATTTGATGGTGCTGGATCACGCATCAGAGATCCCTCGTTTAGCACAGTTACCTTTGATGGGGTCCACCAGAGATCAGATCAGTCCCCTCCTCCCAGATGAAACTATGAAACCTGCACAAGCCCCAGCCTGGATTGGAATAGCTGCAAGTAAAATTTGTCCCAAAGCATACTTGAGTCCAGGGAAATCTTTCCAGTGGAATTCAAGTTACTTTGGAGCTGACTCACGGTAACTGATCGTGCAATGGTTCACCCACTTCTAAGAAAGCACTCGGAACCCTCAAAATCCCTTAACTTTTCTACAAGAAATACGTTTCAAGTTGCAAATAATGAGTTATCAAATATATATTTACAGCAAGCAGTAAAAGATTTTGTTAAAGCTCACACCTAAAGAAGTCACAGCCTCAAAGAGCCTCTCTTAAAACTTAAAAGGTAAATTTGTTCATTGTAGAATATTCACTTAAAAACTTGGCGAAATGTCATGTTCGCATATACACCAACCTTACCCTGTGAAATGTTTTGGGGCATTAAGTAGATAAGATCTCTGAATTTTATGTGTTTTAATCTCGTCAGTATTCCACCACAGCAAGTTGAAGTCTCCGTAACTTACTGACACCCCAAACTCTGCCAGACCATAAGCAAACTGGCTGCCTCAAATGTCAAAGCACCACCTGTGCTCCCATGAAGAGAGCAGACAAATCACTCTCCACTTTGGTTCTATTAATTTATTTTTTCACGTAACTAACTTTTGTGTAAATTTGTAAGCTTTGTCACCACTTCCAGTGTTCTATTTCTAGACTGGTGGCCATACTGCTGAGTTTATGAAAAGAAAAATGCTTATAGATAAAGGAAGGTCGACAGCAGCATGCTGTTACCCAGCTCTCACGATCCTATCACCCAGCAGCCTTCATTGTTCTGCCCTCAGCAAGAGCTTGACAACGTTGAAAACTCTTGCTTCAGCCATATCACAAGGTGAAAAATGGTAACCCAAACTACAAGGGAATACACTGCTTGCTCTTCTAAAAGCGATTGTAAAAGTGCTGGGTCTCTTTCTGAGTCCACAGGTGTAACACTCTTGAAAACAGTAAAGCTGTTCTTTTAGATAGTGATGCTTGCATGACAAAGGGTCACAAGATCTGAGCCTTTAAGGGTAGAGGTAATGCTCAGCATAGCCTGACAGGGGTTCTGATCTATAATTGCAGCTGAAATCAATGTCAGGTCTGTTTGCTACCTCCAGATGCCTCTTAACGTTCAAATGAGAATGCAGATTCAAATGAGATAATTGCCATCTTCCCAAGAAAGGAAGAACTGGTCAATGTTTCTGAGCAACTGTTGAAGTGGGAGAACAAAAGCAGGCAAGAAAATGGATCTGACTGTTTTTGAAAGAAGCGTACACACTCTACAAGATGCAAATTGCTCACAAGACAGAAGCATAAAATCAATTAATTATGGTTTCACACTAGTACTATCTATTAGCAATTAAGCAGCATATAGGTTATGCAATGACCCTCCACATGGGAGATGAAAGAAATACAAAGAGTATGAGTCAGTTTACCAGATAGTTGCATTTTGGACCTACTACCCAAATCTTTTATGGTTATATAAGCTAGGGGAATTCATGACAATGTAAATACAGGACATAAAACGATCACTAATGATAACCATCAATCCGTGGGTGGGTAAGTAGACTACTTCTACTTCTAATATCAATAATGACTGCAGAAGGCATCAGGACACATTAACCTGAACGCTATATTACCACATGATTTATTAAAATGGTGGATCTTAGTGAACAAAGGACAAAACCAACATAGGAACTCTGCCTGTTATATTTCAGAAAGCAGACTGATATAAGCCAGAGTAACAGTTTGGACTTAATTCTTGCAGCTAAAGTAATAAAAATTCTACACAGTAACAGAGACATTTAAAAAAAGGAAACTGTCCCCTTGTTTGCAGGTTTGGTACTTTTGCTTGGGGAAACTAGGGAAAGATTAATTATTAGTGGTAACCTTTCCCTCAGGATTCAGTACAAGTATGGGAGCAATGCAGAAGGAATAATTGAGACTGTAACTCTTCCTTGAGGCTTTAGTACAACACTTTAGACAAAAAGAACCATCCTGAATGTGAGGAACAAAATGCCTGTAAATGTTCCTTTGGCTCGTGTAACAGATTACATAGTTTCATAGTGATGGACATTTAAAATTTGGGACAAATCCTCATTCGATACTTTTCCTCACTCTGATGGAACTGCTCCATTTTTTCACTACACAGGCATCAAGGAACTACAAAGGAAGCTTTGTCTTTTCCAGTTTAGCTTCTAGGTATAAACTAAACAGAAACCAGAGATGAGCCATATTAAAGCAGCCATTGATCTATTTCTGACATATTAAATTCCTTCAGCTTTTCTTGTCTACCATTTAGTCTCAGATTGAAGAAATTGTTCCTCTTAAGACACTGCATCTGCAGTACAAAAGAGAATTAGATGCTGAATGCCCATTACAATTAATTTACTCCTAGTTGCCTTCTTATTCAACCATATTTTTTCCCCTACAGCTTCAGAACACTTTAGTTTATGGCAGTCACACAGTCCTTAACACCAATAATTTGCCAAAAAAGCACATGCAGGAAACTCACAGGCTATGGAAAAAAATTCCAAGCTCCTTAGGCAAGTTTTGCAACTAGTGGGTAACAGTATTTCCTCTTTCTCCACTCTACCCATTCTTCTAGTTGTATCAAAGCCATATTAAGAAAATGGGACTGATGGGGCTCCCATAAGCTCAGAAAAGGCAAATACAATACGATCCATTTCAGAAGCAGATAGGAAAACTGTAAAGCCACCCTACAGAGCATCAGAGAAATATTGTCTGGAGTACTGTGTTCCACGTTACGTGCCACTGCTCCATAAAGATCAAATCAGACTGGGACCACTTCACAAATGGATATTAGTAGCTTATTTCTGCATAAAGTATTTCTGAGAGGGAGTCACACTTTAAAACTTCACATCAATGAGAAAGAATTCAACTTGTGAGAAAGATTACCAAAACTGATGTGATGGACATCAGCAATGCTGGAATCAGCAGTTATTCTGAAAACTGAACTTTCTGAAGGAAAGCAATGCAGTATATTTTAATGCAGCTTCACAGCTTTTGGCAGTTACACCTACAGCTAAAATATCTGTACATTATTTTATCAATTATTAACATGGAAAATCAACAGACTTTTTTGAGTGTGATTTCTGGGCTTTTATTTCAAATGGCCTGACTGATATCTTGCCATTTTGCTGCCTCAGTGCTCGTAAAAACTCAACTTCCTCATCATCTACTTCTCAGTGACTATAAATCTCTATTTCTGTGTATACTAAACCCAAGGTATACTACTCAAATTTAAGAATGTTTTAGGGAATATTTAGGGACAGTTTTTATTGATGCTAGTCTGACTTTAGTTTCGTCAACTTCATCGTAGAATTCCCTGTTTACCTCTTGGGGAATTAGATTACAATTTTGAAGCAATGTTTTATTCAGAAGACAATACCTGCAAAATAAAGCTTTATTTCACATGGGTAGCGTAGACATAGATAGTCTGATTTCTTCTTTGTGTCATGCTTTAAAAGGCCATAGACAGATATTACATGTGAATGTGAGGAATTGTACCTAGTCATAACCCCATGTTGGAGCAACATGGGACCCTTCAGACAAAAAATGGCTTCAGTATTAACTAGGAACTCCATGGGATCTTAAGACAGCATGGATCTCCTCATTTACTTAATAAATCTAGTCTGAACAAAAAAATGGAAAAAAAAAGCGCTTTACAATGATTACAATCTACACACGACTTGGAAAATACCCTGTCTGATTTCTATGTTCTTAGCAAATGCAAGAGAAGCATCTTGCCTAGTTGCATTGTGATGCAAAGGCAAGACCAGGAATAGAAGTCTTTATCTAAACATCTTGTTGTGAAAAAGAATTTTCCTGGAAGCACTGGACCTGGGGAATATAAAATCATAAAGGTAGTTCTGAATTACTTGACTCAAAGCTTTTTTTTTTTTTTAAGTTTCTAAGTATATCTGTTCCAGGTATGGTACCAATATCAAAAATGATAAAATATTTTTCATACGACTACATAGAAGCATTCATTACGTGGCAAGGAGAGAGTTTTGTTTCATTTTTCCCCAGTACATGTGTCACTACTACTTCAGATACTCACAGCTTTTCACTCTGCATATCAGAAGGTGTTTTTATGATTCAGTGATTACCTTACTTTTATTGCATCCTCATTCATAGCTGTCTTCTCACTGATTCTTGCTCTTGGAATAATTTCCTTCACACTCTGTATTTAATCACCCTCAATTTAACACTTCATTGACCTTTATGCAAAGTCAGAAGCATATTACTCTTGAAAAAGAGAGAGAATGGCCGTACTAATTTACCGCACCTTTCTCTAAAATACATTTGATCAGATCTCCAACATATTAGAACAGTTATAGTTTAGTAGAGTAATGCTGATTTACATTGCATGAGTAACAGTTCTATTCTCGTGTTGTGAATAGATTTTTTTTGCAAAGATAACATCTGGGAAAAATTCCTACAAAAGCAGAAATAAAAATAATACTTCCTCTCTTTTTCTTGTTTTTAGCCAATTCACTGAATTTTTCAGAGAATCTACAACTTTTTTTTTTTGCACGTGCCAACCATTTTCACATTTTACCTTTGAGGCCTGCACCAAGCGTTACAGAAAACCATATTGCAACGCAAATATTTTTTTAATTCCACACTACCCATTATTGCATTAGCTTGTTAGCATATATAAGCCATCATGGTACTTCTATCTCAGGAGAAGATATTAATCTCTTTGGTGAAAGAGGCCTTATATCCAAGGTGATTCTGCAGTCACCACGTAATATTTCTCTGCATGTTGGAAGATTAGAGGAGATAACTGCTAGAGAATCACCATTCAGCACAGACACACACACTTCAACATAAATTCATTATTTTTTTTAGGGAGACAAAAGAGAGGGCAAGAAGGATCATCTCTTCAAAACCATGCATCTTGGGAATAAGCCTTATGAGTGCAACTCACAGGAGTACAAGATTTTAAAATCCCTGCTGTAATTTCAAAAACAGATCAGTAAGACGCCTGGGGCATTTCACAAGATATTTTGCACGCTTTCTCTGGAAGCAACACATCAGCACAAAACACCCATCCTGACAAGCTAATGATTTAACATGATTTAACCTTTACCTTTAAATACCTGAATGAAATACACAGGTATTTAATTGGCATAATAGCAAGTTATATATTTGTTATTAATGCACTTACTAAAGGTCAACTAATATTTTAAGCACTTTGCAAATACAGTGTGTATTCTAATTATCCTGAAGGACTCGTAATTATTTTGTTAAATGTCAATTAAATGCAAAAACATTTCTTACCAGCCTGACACTGTATGTTACCAAGTGTACAACTTTATGTTTTATTGTTCATGTAATTTTCAGACAATTACTTGGCAATTAGATTGACCTCTCATCTAAAACTGCAAACACCATGTTCAATTATGGTTTAGCTTAAAACCAATAAGCAACAGCTTATCAAACCTGGCTTCACATATGAGACCTCATGGGAGAGAAAGGACGTTTTCCTAGCGCAGAAAGGTTTTTGGTAGCAGCTTGAACCAAGTAATTTAAAGACAATTCCACTTATTCTCACAAGCCATTCGATAGCCCTCGGTTAGCTTGCCACATACATCTTGAGCGTTCCTTTAGTAGCAATCTCCTTTGATGTACACTATAACCTCAAACCTGGATAAGCTCATTGTCACCAAACAAACTGAACTGTCAAAGCTGGAATCCTAAATGTCAGCCATAGACTAGCACAAGAAGGGGCTGATGGGTAAAGTCATCATGGCATGTTTACATCCTCAGTTGAAGCTTTCTGGGAGTCTCCTACAGACTTTTCTAACTCCTTACACCAACGCTCTTCTGGCATTTTACTTACCATGCAGTTTGGAAGGAGCAGTGTAGAGACCTTTTTGAGAGCTCTACAGTCACTGGAGAAACATTCTGAGGTAGAAGGATTTTTCCAGGGACAATTGCCATCAAAACAACTCAGAGAAATCTAGGCCATAGCCATTGAGATTTTCAGGACTGCAAAACACCAAATGCCCTGGACTTTCATTAAGTTCACGTCAGCTTAGGCTCTAGATTTTTATTCACATTTCCACAGTGCTTTTCATCATACTTTATCAAACACAATGACACTGTGATAACAGCTTGCATGGTGCAGTTTTTAATCACTTACCACAATCAAATTTTCATTTTAAAATGTGAGATGTAGTATTGGTTCAGCATTCACATTCAGTATCTCTAACACAAGCCCCAATTTCGGAGGATAAGTGCATCAATACAGTCTGGAAGCCCTGTTTTCCTCTAAGGCATATGAAAAGAAGACAGTAGAACACAGAGTAAGATTTACCACCTCTATCAGGATGGTCAAGCTGGGCAGCTGAGCAGTATCAGCATTGCTTTCTGGCTCTACATTGATACCCACAACTTCAAGGCCTTGACGCACCTTAAACTACAGACATCTGTAGATCAGTAAAAGTCTAAGCCTAGCAGGGAAAGGAACTACTGAGCCAATGATACTCTTTATCGATTAGTTGCTAATTGTCAGGTCCTTGAGACCTGACTGTAAACTTACCCAGTTAAAGGTCAAGCACAATTTCCTTCCAAATAACATTAGCAATAAAACCAGTAACAAAATCGGGGCAGTTTGCAGTATATCGTTTCATTATAACTCCCTTGGGATCAGAAATGTCAATGGCAAAAGGGAAGCGTAGGCATGCTAATGAGAGCTTTAGCTTTGTTTAGTGTGCCAGGCGGATATTTTGTGATAACGTTCTGGTTCTGTGTCCATCTTCTCTCCAAGGGGCTGTGTTCATCAGTGTCAGTGACTGACTGACAGTTATCAGTCTCACAATTTACATTAGAAACAACTGTCCTTCTGCTCTAAGTTGCCCCTGAGCTGGGCTTCAATTTTGAAATTTTATTCATCTTGCACAAGATGATACAACTCAGCCTGTCTTATCTGAGAGAGGTGGGCTGCTTTTCATAAGGAACTTTGTATCGTCTCTGTCCCATATAATGTTATAAACGATGAAAAAAACCCCAACCTTAATATTTTTTAAAGTCTTCAAAGATCAGGAAGTCTATAGATATCCTCAGATCTCCTCACTGATTCCTCATTTTCTTTGACTTAGCAAGATCACACTTTTATTTCTTCTCACTTCCAAATTTCCCCTCATAGCTGTATTTCTGCTCCCGTTTCTGTCTGCATTGCACACACTCTGGCTCTGCCTTATGCCCTCCCTCTAGCCCCAACCCTTTGAATCTCAAGTGCTTTTCAGAAGAGCCCTTAAGTGATGTCTTTTGAAGTCAGACTCAGAGACCAGTTTGGGGAGGTACGCAGCATTTTTTTGCATACCTTCTTTTGAGCTAGCAAAAGATTCTGGACATCTACAAATAGGTCCTCAGAGACTGCTTCAGCAGGCACTGGTTAAACAGGAACACCCCTGGGTTAACCAGGGCACAGCTCTAGGTTCAGAGGTTCAACCTCCAAAAAAGGGTGTGTCATCCAAAACCTGGCTCACTGTTGCCAAACTGAGTATTCAAAAATACAGTAAGTCAGGTTTCTATCTAAAAGATTTGTTGTTGTAACACTGAAGATGCATTATTTTAGTTTCTGAGCAGTACCATGAATTTACAACCCTATACTCCAGATTATGGCTTTCATGGTTATAGACACAAATATATTTAAATGGAGGAAAGATAATTGGTGATACAGCTAGAAAAAATAGAAAGTCATGGCTTTCATGTAATTACTTGACCTGAAGTGCAAAATCTGGCAACATTATTCATTATTTCCTTTTCCTCTCTCTTGCACCTGCTCCCCTCCTTCTCTCACCAAATAAATCATCTCCTATGGGCATTGGCCTTTGTGGACATGTGCTTCTGCTGCCTTCAAGAAGATGAAGATCCAGCATGTTGGTATCTTCACAGTGAAACGTTCAGTTGAACTGTGCAGTAAATTTGGAGTGGAAGTTAGTGCTACAGAGTTAGAGCCCCGGTTTGGAATAGCTTCTCTCCTCCTCTGTACCCTGAAATAATTCTGCACATATGCCCTCAGACCCCCAACCCCTCCTCTCACGCCCCTAAATCAAACCACTGCACACTTATTCTCATTTTCTCTATGCTATAAACAACCCCCTTAGCCTTGCTCATCCTGGATAGAATAATGGATGTGTTCTGTCCCCTAGGTAATGACCGAAATCCTGTTTTCATGGAAATCTGGACATTCAAAAGCCCATCCCCTCCTGCCCAAAACAGAACAAAACCCCACAAACCTATTCATAATCACACAGAAAAGTGATAGCTAAAAAAAAAAAATATATATTTTTAGTTATTTCCAATAGATGTTGACATTAAACGTGTTTATTTTTTAAACAGTTTGTGAAACAGCCCTACTCATTGCACCACCCTGGCAGTCTGCATCTAATAACTTGATACCAGTTGATTAAGTTAGTGGAAAGAATTGCTATTACATTTTAGCAGGCAGGGTTAAAGCGATGTGCATGTTATTTTCTGCATCAGGCTTATATTGAAGTTATCAAAGTGTTGCAGCAAGCTAAATTAACACTTGCTGCAATGGCTGATGGATCTACGTCAGGCCTACATGCATGCTCTTCACTCCATTTAAATGTTAATACTAATTTCTTTTTACTTTTGTATTTCCACAGTGGCAGGCTTCAATCTCAATATTATTTCAGCTAAAATCTGTGACTAGGATGTTGTTTTTATCACTGATAAATTGTTAACAAAGATTGATGCCTGATACTGCTCATCCACTCACAAATGCTTCTCTGCTATGATTGGTTTCTGACCAAAACGAGACTGAAAGAGCAATCTCCCAGTCTTTCCAGCACCGTGTTGACTAGTCACAGACAATACAGCCAACAAACCATCCAAAAGCATATATTTTCTGCACTTGCTCTCAGATTCCTGAGATTTCAGCACAGAAAAAGAACTGTAATAATTACTGTAATTGCCATTGCGCTGCATCTAGCAAACTGTGCATTGCAGTCCATCAGATCCGAAATGGTAAAACCGCATTTGGGAATTGGAGTGCAAGTGAAGAAAACGCATGAAGATAGGCTGAAAAAGTCACCTGTTAGCTTGCTCTGAAGGTCTGACAAAAGCTGAAGCACACTTTGCCTCAGCCCCAAAGGTTTAAACAGCGGCAAGGCACTGGAGTGTGAAAAGCAAGGGAAGGTACCGCGCTCTCAAAATAACTGACTTATTTTTCTGCCATTGCTGCTTCCAAGTCCAAAACTTTTCAGAAAGTTTTGGAATTGACTCAGAAAGTGGGCTGGTGAGCACGTACACGTGAGTTGCACTGCTTGATTTGCTCAGGAGCTGGGTTTTTTTTAGGGGTTCTATTATATGTCTGAAAGTATGTGCAGTTTGTTTGGAGGCTAACTGACCTTGCACTGCAGTTATTGAACACTGTGAGTCATGCTGGTTTTGTTTACTTTGAATTATAGATATATTTTGTCAGTATTTGAGACTGTATACAGAATCACATATTAGATGTTATTTTTAAAAGCTCTCTTGCTTCTACTAACCTCTATCCGCATTTTCAAGGAAGAAAATGAAAACAAACTCCAGCCATCTACCCCCTTATAGTATCACTCAGTGGTGTTATCTTACCTGCCAAAACTATTCTTTCATTTATTCCCACTCCAATAAGAAGAAATAAGCTACATATATAGCCAAAGCCTCGGAGACTTGTTTCATTCCAGCTGAAACTGCAACAACACAATGGAAAGACGTGGTGCTTTTGACACCAGTGGGAATTCACAGAGACAGCGAGGCGATCTTACAGTCTCAACCAGCACGTTGTTCTTCTGCCTGTCATCTTAATCAGGTTGTACCTGGCCGTGCACCGCTGAAACCTTAGCTAGTACTCTCATTCACTAGATCCAAAATTCAGCCAAATACTTAATAATTTGTGAGAGTTTGATCTAGTGGGAAGTCTCAGGTATTTCAAATGAAATTATTCTTCTGTGCATGAATTCAAGTCCATTCTTACTGCCTGTATGGGACAGGGATGCTTTCATGAACCTGGGCTTTGTTTAAAACTCACAGCAGTTAAGTGACATTGACAGTGATGGGGCTCACAAAGAGCAGGTACAACATGACGGGAATGCTTCTGTTAAGCAGTTAGACAGCATTTAATTGTTAGAGACAGAGATAAATACAGAAGAGTAGACACACTCTTTATCTGGAAGAGTCTATTTTCCAGTGCTAATCGCTAAAGTGTAATCCCTCAGTAATAAAGAGTTTACAACTGCCACATCAAAAAATGATTTGTTGTGGAAATTTTAATACTGTAATTCTGAGAGGTAAAATTGGAAAACATGCACAGAATGAAAAGTTTGAAAATGCAACCAAAAAGTTTTAAAAACCCCAAACAACCAAGCAAACTTCCTCAACACTGAAGTATTTATAGCAGAAAAGAGAAATGCACTTTATTGACCCCAACCTCCTGTCTAAGGTCATGGAGGAAGAAAAAAAAAAAATATAAACAGAAAACTGTAAAATAGCCTGAAACTCTCTGGTTACAGCACAGACTCACCTTCACAGAACGAATTGGATTTCTACAACTAATGCAGGCCTCGTAGAAGAGTTGTTGCTCCTTTTACTACTCGAATATAGGTTACAGCCCCTACAGCCCACATCTATTTTATCAACTGCCTGCAAACTGTCAAAAAGCAACTTGTTCATACAATGCTATTATTAGCAACCACCTATCAAAAGGTCACTGAAGACTCACCTGTTCCACAATTTAACTTCATTCTACTTCCCTCATGAAAGTTGTTCTTAATAATAAAGAGATATCTTCCTAAAACCATCCCGGCATCTACCATTGAGATAAAACCCTTCTTGGTTAATGCAAAGCCATTCAAATAGAATATATTTTTTTTAAACTAGGGAGTGGACAAAAAAAGAAAAAGCTGATATGAAGCTGAAAGAACAATCAGCAGTCAAGAGCACTTAGTTTTCCCATAGCTCTGCTGCTGAAGGCCACTTTACAGCTTTGAACAAACCATTTACGTTTGGTGCCTTCATCTGCAGAATCTGTTTATGTTCAAGACGTGATCAGCAGATCTTGGTGCATACCCCAGAATGCAAGACCCTCCGACGCCCATTCCAAACACTGTGCTACAACATCAGGTAACGATTCTATCCTACTGCATCATCTTGCAACACTTTTACTTAACTCAGTCCTTATCCATCACAGCAGGCCAATTTTCTAGCATCTATTGGCTGTCACCACAATCAAGTAATTTCTCAAAAATTTTCAGGCCCCTAAACATGCAGTTCTCTCCAACTCTCTGCATAGTGCTCTGCCTTTGGATTATACCTTCTCTTTAGACAGCAGTGAGAAAGGTGGGGAAGCTGATGGCTGAATTCTTAAAATCGCATCATTCAAATTCTTGCACCACACTGTTCCGGTGGAACATTTATTAAGCAGATAGGACCTGCAGTTTAGACTTTTATTTGCTGGCAGTCATCAGGTTTATTGTAATTTAATTTCTTTTCTTGCCATGAATTTTTGTATTTTTTAATTAATTATTCCATCATAAGATATTCACAGGTAAATATTTTAAAACTGATTTAATTTTAAACATTGCACTTATTGACCTCAATTAACCTTTCTATTTCCTTGATGCCCTTAATGAGAAGGAGTAATTAATTTTCTCCTTATTCAAATTTCTTAGCTTTTGTTATTTTGTAGCAGTCAAGTGTATGGTCAGGAAGTGTTATCTTTATCACAACCAACATAGCACATTAGACCGAAAACTCACATAATACTGTTTGTTTGGAAAATGAGAAACTAAAATTCTGAACACAAGCCATGAATGAAGAAGAGGTTCTTCTGCTTTAAGAGAAAAGTTTCCTTTTCTGCATTTTTTCCCCTCTTAATTTACCTTATTTTGTGGGTTTAAGCCTTTCTGTGATACTTTGCAGAAAAGATTAATTTCAACTTCAGTGTTCAGAGACAAACTTGATATTTTAATTATTGATCTCCTTGAACTGGAACCTTGTCTAAGTTCATGACCTTGGGAAAATTTGGTTCCAAACCCAAATCATAAGCCTGCTTGGAATTTAATGTGAATCACTACATTGCTGTTTCATAATATAATTTTCTGGAGGGATGCATTCAAAATAAGTAAGTAAATAAAATAAATAGAAGTCCAAACCAGTGTTACACAAGGAAATGAATCAGCAAGTTAAAACCCCATCAGCAATGGCTTATCTCCTTTCTTCGTTTCTCTGCTGCACAGTTTATGGGATTTAAACTACCTGCTTAGACAGCTATTCTCAGACATTTCATATGACTTTCTGAATTTCTCAGTCCAACTGCAGATCTGTAAGCTACATTTCCCTTGTGTCTAAATGCCTTCCTTGTTGATGACTGCAACCTTGAAACAGAATCAGTAAGATCTCTACCTGAATAAGCGAGAGAACTTCTCTTGTAAATCTTTCAAACTAGCTGATGGTAGAGTGTACCATTAAATCTTGCTTCACATATATTTCAGTTGGCATGCAATACATTTATTTTTTTTTTTTTTTAAGGAAAGAACAAACAGGTACTTGTGTAATTCTTAATGACTGATGAATCTACTATTGCATGGAAAAAACAATGTCATTTTAGAAAATAACTGAGCACTTCTGCAGCAATATCTGTTTGTTCTTTGCATTGTCTTCTTGATTTATATTGTTATTTTCCTCTGGTCTGGCTTTTTTTTTTTTTCAGGGGTAAACATTTTTCCAGGTAAAAAACATTTTCCTGATCCAAACGTGTTGCATCTTGTCAGTAAGAGACATCTAGAAATTCAGGCCTACAGACCGTGGGCACTCTATGCCATTTTCTCTTATGCAAGCAACATAAATTATTTAACCTCTAATAACATTAAGATTTCATGATGCTTGTGTAAGATGAAAAAGTGAAGACTTAGATACTAAATGCTTTATTACTATCTGTAATCTTGTAAGGATGACTGATTTATTTAATGTGCAAATCTAGAGCGTGTGGAAATACAGAGACAATATATTTAGGCTATATTCTGTCAAGTACTGAGCAGTGGTCTCAGTTTTGATAAAGCCTTATCTTTAAGCATGTGAGTAGTTGCACTGATTTTAATGGGATTTTTAACATGCTTTTAAGTGCCTTGACAAATAAGGATCTCAGTTCTCTCTACCTAGCAAAAGCAAGCTAAATAGCAGGTTTATTAATACTTAATACCTGCCTCCTAGATACACATCACAGTGACAAGTGTGGATTACAGCAAAGCTATTAAGAAAGAAGCCTAAATCTCAGAGCTTCAGTCAGAAGATAAGGAGCAGGGTTGCAATGGGTGATACTCCCTACAGTAACTACTCCCTCCAGCCGCTGCCACTCCTGACTCAAAGGATGAGGCTGCCAGTCACAAGGTGTCATCAGCTTGGGAAGAAAGGTGAAGTGCTTTAGTTAGCATGTCTTAGCCAAACAGTAAGGAAGTTTTTTCTGGAAAGTAAACAATGTAATAGAGACAGGGCTTTAAAGGATGCTAAACTTCAGGAAAGAAAAATTCACATATCCTACTGAGATCTCCTTCAGAGAACAGTTTAAAATTATGACCCCAAACCACTGCTAGGATAAAAGAGGTTTTTTTACCCAATACTGAGAATATCGGAGATTTTAAAAAGACAGAATTTACTTTTTGCAAGGTCTCAAAATTTTTATATGGATATAATATGAGCACAAGATCTGCCTTTGGAGACCACAGGAAATGTCCCTTTGGGTCAGTGCTCTAGTGAACCAAACTAAATTACTAAAACCACGACCATCAAGACAAAAATGATGCCACCGTTTTAACAATCACCACTAGGATACAAAAATAACTCTGCTGGAGAAGGGAGTACCATGAATAACAGAACCTGGGAGTGATGCCACCGTAACTGCTGCAGTTCCACCAGAGGACACAGACTCGGAATGAGCGTTGCAGGCAGAAGGCAGCATTCAGAACGCTAACTTTCTGTGTACTAATAACTCCTCCAGTACTGCCAGAGACAAAATGCCATTCCTGTCACCATCTGTGACAGAAACTATTACTGAAGGTAGATATTTTTGGAACATCAGCTTTAAAGATGGTAACGTTCCTGTCTCAGGGAGGTGAAACAGATCTTACGGAAAGCAGCAGCACAAACATTACACGACTTCTTACAAGAGATTAGGTTAACTTACTATGGACAGATTTTATTCTGACAGTCTAAAATTACAAAGGAGAAAAATCAGCTGTTCAAGTGACTTTATAATCAAATTTAGAGTATTTATATCTTCACAGTCACTTTTATCCTGTTTTGGAAGGGAAGAAAATTAATTAATCTTTCAAATAACTATAGACTTTTTGCAAGAATCATAGCACTACCCTTTAGATCAAGACAAGCTAATAGAAAGAGACCTTTGCTGGATAGCTAGAATTAAAAATTGATCTTACTTCTCAAGAGGATTCAAGTTCAGTTCTCTGGGTCCCTCTCTACAAGCTTTGCAGCCTGGGAGTCCTGAATGGAATTTCACATTTGCAAAATTATTTTAATGTCACTAAAATCAGTCAGGTCCTACATTTTAGAAAAGATGGGATGTTAATACTTTAAAATCAGAAAGCTCACCAAGATCTCAAAAGTATGGAGCAGGTACTGTGTCAGCAACATTCAACCATACTGAATGTAGCCAAAAACAAGAAGAAAAATCAATGATCAGATCTGGATGGGGAATTAGCGCTGCCAGATTTATGTCTAAAGCTTCCCACGAGTTTAATGATAAGCAAAGAATGAATATCCTTGCATGGATGCCTATAAGCTTAATACCAACAGATGATCCTGAGTGGTAGGCTTTGAAAATACCTGTGGATCCCTTTGTTTGCCAGACTAATTACAAACTCTGTGTTGATAAAATACAAATAAAATCCCCAACCCAATAGCAGATAAAGACTCTGACTTGTTAGAAAAATCATCTTTAGAACCACTTAAGAAGAATAGTATATAAAAAACCCCTCACAAACAGGTATTTTTAATATTTTTGGCAATTCAAAATGCAGTAGGAAAAGTCCATAATGTGACTTAGAGATTAAAGCACCTTAGAAGTGAATTTTCAACTCCAACATTCTGCAGAAATTATCATGCATGTCTATAAGTGCCACAATTTCATTTTATTATGCCAGTTTTATATCTGTCATTTAAGTCTTTACAAGGATTCCAGGAAAACCTTTACTCCTTCATTTTTTAAAATTCACATATAGCTCCCCAATTATTCCCTGAAATTCTCATTTCAAGTAGGCACTACAGTACGATGAGACTGGACATAGACTATTTAAAATGAAGGACAACAGGGTTTTACCAGAAAAAGAAAAAAAAAAAAAA
>NW_020799123.1:7897168-7965632 GCF_003259725.1 Athene cunicularia | reverse complement strand
AAAAAAAAAAAAAAAAAAAAAAAAAAAAAAGAAAGCAAACATTGTGCAAAGTTTAACTGTGGATCTAGATTTTTTAAAAAAATATATAAATATATATATATATTTAAATATATAAATATATATATACACACACACACACCCCCCTACTGCTTTTATTATGGCAATGTTCAAAGGTTTGATAATTAGTAGATATTTTTCCCCTCTGGATCACCTCTATAAAATAAAGATGACTCCCCTCTGTTTTAAGGTAACAATGAACATCCAGAAATGTCTTTCCTCCTTAGTTTACTGATAAAGATACAAAGACCTGAAAAAAATAAGCAACTTCTGTAAGTTACTTGGAAAGTCTGCAGCAGAGCTAGAAATGAATGCCAGACTGCCATATGCCTTTGCACTGCTCTAATTAGGTTAGCCTTTTTATCTGTGTTACAGGGTATGCTATTATTTTTTAATCAGTTCTCCATGCCACTGAAACTCCTTCCTTTGAGGCTTAAAACTACATAATATGACAGCCTCAGTCATCAGAAAGCCTAATTCTCTGTGCTTGTAATGCTGTAATACTAATTTTTCTAGTTGTAACCTTATTTCATTAATTCACAGATGCATGTCAAGTCTCAAATACTACAAGACGTATTAGGAGAAATAAAGTTTGTCAGGCTCACATGCTTTCTTGAAACTTCTGGTTTGGGACCTACTTTAGCAACTACAACACAATCTATTTTATCACAGAGATTATAGTACGTAATTTAAAAATTAGCAAGTTCTAAACTAAAGCTTGTATTTTTGTGACAGTTCAAAGGGCAAAGTGAAACATTGAGTAAAAGGAGGAGGACCCTTTACAAAATTCTGAGAACACAGACTGAGCGTAAGAGCCACAAATGTGCCCTTGTGGGAAAGATGACCAGCAGCATCCTCAATGGCATTAGGAAGAGCACTGCCAGCAGGTCGAGGGAGGTGATTATTCCCCTCTAACTCAGCACTGGGCAGAACACACCTGGAGTGCTGTCTTCAGAGTTGGACTCCCCAGGACAAGGCAGACGTGGACAGACTAGAGTGAGTCCAGCAAAAAGCCATGAAGATGGTTGAGGGCATGGAGCATTTGATGTGCGAGGAGAGGCTGAGAGATGTTTAACTTTGGAGAAGAGAAGGCTCAGTGGGATCTTATGAATATGTATAAACACTGATGGGAGACAGTAAAAAAGATGGAGCCAGACTCTTCTCAGTGATATCTCATCAATGAACAGGAGATAATGGGCACAAATCACTATACAGAGAATTCTGCTTAAACATAACAAATAACTTTTTTACAGTAAGGGTGGTCAAGCACTGCAACAGGATGCCAAAGAAGGGTTTGAAGTCTCCATTCTTAGAAATACTCAATACCCAACCTGACATGGTCCTGAGCAACCTACTGTAGCTGACCCTGCCCCAAGCAGGGAGTTGAGCTATTTGATCTCCAGAGCTACCTTCCAACCCCACCAATTCCATGGAGAAATATTTAGTAAAATTCTAAGTTCTACGAGTTATGAAGGATGTCAGGGAAGGAAATAATATGTCCTTCAATTCAGGTGGGACCCTTAATCCAAATTAGTCCCAAGGTGTTTTATAAACAACACAAAATATGAAACACTTCATAAGCTATTGAAATACAGCCAATTCTGGGGTGAAATGTAGAACAGTTTAATAGTTCCCAGCAAACAAAAAAACCCAACAAACCAACAGGAGCCAAAGAATGCCATATGCAACTGAAACTACTGGGGGAATTAGGTAGGAAGAATGTAATTATCCATGCTGGACTCTAGCCAGAGCTAAAAGTAATCAGAAAGTCAGTGAAAGATCAGAACAAACTAATGTCATTATTCTTGCATTATCCAGATCTACTTTTAAATAGAAAACTATTTCCCGAGTCTACTGGACTGGCACTTGTGTGCACAAGTAGATGTGTTCAAAAAGAACATTTCAACATGAGCTAAAAATATGACATTCCTGTGCAGAGTGCCAGCCGGGATCTTGCCTCTCAATCAAGACTCATTAAGATACACTGGGAGTGAAATCTCTCTCTCCTGAGGTCTGCAGAATTTTGGCTTCAGTGGAACTAAGTCTTCTGAGATTTCATAGTGAAATGAGATGAATGACATGTAAAACAAAGTTGCATCAAGTAAGCCAATTATTAACAGACATTATTCACAACTTTCTACCAAACATCAGAATTTTGCACACAGTGAACAGGCATGAACCAGAACAAAACCTGATCCTAAGAAGATATAATTTAGCTTATAGGTACAAAATGTAAATGTGTTGGGCAAGTATTGTGAGGGAGAAGGCAACCAGACTTAAGTGTGATTGTGCTTACTCTCCAAAAGTAAGGAACAATTTGGAAACCAGCTCCAAAATCAAAAAGAGAATGGTGAGTAGGTTACTGAAAAGGTAAGAGCAAAAGGGACACGTGAAAACATGAGCAGAGGCCAGAAATCTAAACAAGGAGTTTTAATGTGAATGACAAGAAAAGGTGGTGGGGAGGAAAGGAATGGCAGTTGCACCTAAGCTTTGGAAATTCTGCTTTGGAGGTCAGTATTGTTCCAGAGCTTCATGTCCTCAAGGAAACACACATGCAGTATCTAAGGAATATTTTTCTTCAAATTAATTTTTTTTTCTCCTTTCTCAAATTGTGACAAGTCACATTACATAATACAAAAAGCATTCATTTGCAGAAGATCATAAGTCTTCAAGGCCAAAACCACTTTCAGATAGGGCTGATCCCATCATCAGGCTTCTAGTAATGAATAGTGTATTATTTCAGCAGTGAAGCCTTGTATCTGACAAAGAGCTAGCACTGAGCTACAAGGAGAGATAATAAACGGCAAATAGAAAGGTTTGGGTAAGAGAAGGTGAGAAACAGTACAGACAGTGATTTGTTTCTTAAGTAAATACATTAATGTGTTAGTTCTAAAGTAGCATTAGGAAGGTAGAAAACTTTTGGGACTAGATATTTTTTTTATACTACTTCTTTCACTTCATATTAGTGAAGAGTTTTTAAATAAATACAAACATAAATCTCTGATGGCAAAAGCCGGGAGGAGCACACACCTCCTTGTCTCCCAAAATGAAAGCTTTAACAAATAGCAGTGCTTTAGGGATTCTGCACAGAAGTCCTGAGACTGGGGTTTTGAAGAATGAAAATTAGGCTGCACAGCCTTCCAGCACCTGCAGAGAACGTACCACTTGTTTGTAAAAGACCAAAAGGGACAAAGAGCAGAATCTGGTCCATCTTCTGGCCTGACACAAGCCACTTACAACTACGTGTGCACCCCTGCATAAAGCCAGCTGCTGAAGTTGAATATGAGCCTGATGGTCCTTAGGTAATTATAATAGCTCCTTTACTACACAGAAGTTTTACCAGTGAGACATTCCTATATTTTAAGTGAGAACTACATGACCTTCTTAAACAGCTACATGAAATAAGAAATTATTGTTTGGATGAACTATGCCAATGATTCATTACCCTCTCTGTTAAAAAGCTGGCCTTTTATTTCCAACTTGAATGCTTTTAACTCTCATTTCAGACACTGGATCTTGTTATTCTACTTCTGGCTAAATTAAAGAGTCTTTGAGCAGAATAAACATCATTAACCAGCTCTTCCTAGGAGCCTAGGGGTGTGTGTACAGTCTTCAATGCAGTATGCACAGGCACATCGGCACAGACTTCAAATGAACCAGTTCAGGAAATAATAGGAACTGTGACAAGGAGCTGGGCAGGAGCTGAACAAGCTCTCCAGGAGTTCAGAATGTAGGCAGGAGTTGGCCGCCGCGCTGAGTCTGTTCCGATACGCTTTCACTCTTACTCTCAGCCAGATTAAAGTTTACCTGGGCACCGTCCCTGATGTAATCACATTTCCAAATTTCAGCACAGTCTTATCCCAAGAGGGCTAACCACACACACATTTCACCAACCTTCAGGTCATTTGAAATCCAAAGAAACACAGAAAATCATTCTGTCTGTAATTAATGAACAGCAGCCACATTTGCATCACAGCACAACCTGCATCCGTTTGGTAACGTAACATTTCAGTGATGTGGAAACGTGCTGCTTGGGAGTCACGGCAGGAAAAAGCCCTGGGCAGCAGCTTCAGAGAGGGAATAAGTTCTGGTTTTGAGATAATGCTGTATAGGGAGCAACTCCCGATGCAGTGTACAAAGGCTGCGTCAGCAGGGGATGCTTGTCTCCTCAACCCCAAACCCACGGGACCGATTTTGGCTCGCAGGTCCGCGCTGGCACATACCGGGAGTCAGACTGCTTCCCTGCACCACCCTGTGTGGTGGGAACGAGACACGACTTCCCTGTACAACCACTGGTTTGGCTTCCCATCATGACTCGGTGAAATGGTGGGGTCCCTGGATTCACAGGGGCTCAAATCCATGAACACAGGAGACAGCCGCGCCCGTTCCAAACCCAACAGCAACCTGTCTTTTCTCCCTTTATTGTACTGTGTCCGTTTAGTCCATTAAAACAATTATTTGTCTGTGTGTGCACACGTGTGTGCTCTGCATCCCACTCATTCTCTGTCCCAGACAAATGTGTATTCTCTGATCACCCCCAAAAGCACATATTATTAGAGCCGTAACTCTTAAATGGGTGTTGCAATCTCAGCGCAGTTAATGGAGTTACCCACAAAGCACAGACAAATTGGGACTGTGCTGGGTGTTGGCAACTGTCTCATTAAGTACAAACATTTAGAGATTCCAGATTTATGTAGAAGAAAAAAAAAATTAATAAATCGGCAAGCTCTGTCTAGTCTACCAAGAAGAAAAAGAAGACAAAATGAAAAGAATGTGAAATTAAAAATAATTAAAATAATCAAATCAAATCAAACTTTCTTCCTTTTTGTCAATTCATTTATTGATTGCAGATTCTTGTTAAAATAACACAGAAATAGGATTGTTAGAAAAAAACATAGGTGGATTAAATAAAATTAGATTTTTAAAAGATTCAGGTAACAAAGCTGATCAGATAAACTGGACAGAGAAATCAATAGATAGATGACAAAGATACAAAATCTATTTTCTGGGTATCCACTGAGCTCCTCCTGTTGGAGTTTGAATTTACCTCAGGGTTTTCCCAGAAGCTGACATCTCTGAAAAAACTGTGCTGTACTTGTTAGCATTGCTGGACCCCCCAAATCCAGATGCACCTACTTCAATGGCTACCCTTTGGAAGAATATACTCCAAAATAGAAACCATGCAGACAAATACCACAGCTCACTTTCATAATTATAGGCCAGAGGAAGTTCTGTGAGGAAATAAATATTCCTTTATGTTTGATCAGAAAAATAAATCAGATTGCTTGCTCCTACTACAGGTCATTAAATTGTCTTTATTACCCTTTCTATCAAAGTTCCTGACTTGCTTATCATGATGAGCTTATTCTCTGGTGAAACACTGCCAGCTTAGTCACGCCATAGCCCTCCTCCCATCCCCAGCATCTGGCTTGTGAAAGCTGCTCTCTGACCAGAGGACCATAGGGTTCCTTATCTTCTACAGGAGCCCCTGAGACTACAAGCTGCAATTTGAGCCTGCCCTAGGCTACTCTGTGGGTAGAACTGGTGCCGTTTCCACACTGAGAGAATGTAAAGCCATTTAAGTTCTCCTTTCCCGGGTTACATAAAAAGTGCGTTTTGGCCAGCTGCAAGGATTGGATTCAGGCCAATGTGCTTACTGTGTGGGCTGTGTTAAGATTTATGATGTCCCTTAACTAATCATTTTCTAGCTGTTAGGTTCATGAGATTTGTAAATAATGTGGCAGATAAGTACAGTGCAATCACTTGGCAACTGAACTGATTTTTATAACAGAGTTATCGGTGTTTGGAAAAGAGGATGATGTCTGCACATACCTTCATCGTTAGAAAGCAGCACATACCGTGTGTCCGCAATGAAAAGAAACATCTTTCAATGAAAAGAGCGCTTCAGTGGATCGATTCATTTTCCAAACATGCTGTATGAACCACTAGTTCGACAACCCTGTCAACAGGAGGACACCTGCCGCTCAAAAGGCCTCTCTTTTGTTATCCACTTGTTGAAGAACGCTACGTGGAATGCCCACACTCTTGGAAAACGTTTTCAAAGGTGATACAAAATGATTGATGTTTGCTTTCCTATAAAAGCTATTGGCAATCACTGTGAAGAAAGGTACTCAGGTCATGTTCTGTACATCATTTCCAAGGGGTAGCTTAATTTCCGTATTTTGGATTTGATTCATGGTCATTCAGGAGAGCCTGCTCTGGTTAATCCTGAGACATCAAGTCTTATGCCATTTCCACTTCTGACTTTAGGGTCTTTATAAATACATCATGAACAGCACCATCGGTTTCTGCTGTATCCAAATAAAAACACCACTCTAATAAACATTATCACTAATGTAGTGTATTACCCACCTTGTGTCCCAAGTCTATTTTTTAAAATGATTTATGAACAAAAATTGACACACGTAATTAACCTAATTTGAGTATTCCATGGTAAATGTTATTACAGAACCCTGCTCTAAATCAAACAAAATTAAATCCTGATAAAAATTTACTATCCTGCAGTCCCCCAATGAGCCTATGGTTTAACGGAAGATATCACATAAAAATCATTAGTTTAAAAGTGAATGAATCTCATTCTTGCATTATTAATTTCAGTCCTTTAGTTTTATACTTCAGTTTTTTGCAGATTATGCTTAATTACCTTTTTATAATGGTGTTTAAATTAGCTGTTCTGTATGTGATAAGAATACCTTGACAGGTATGTTTCTAATTTGACCCGTAGGATTTAATTTCAGAAAGTTGTACTTAGTCTGATGTCCCTTTGCATCCTTTCTTCCCTGTCCTGGCTTCCTCTGAGCCAAACATTCTCCTCTCACGCCTTTGATATTCTAGGAAAGCAGACAGCTACAAATCTTCAGCTCGAATCATGCCAAATGCATATTTATTTGGATTTTAAGTGGCACTAGAAGAAATTTATTCTATAGAAGCTTAGACCGAAACATACTTTAAAAAAATTGCTATGTTAAATGTATGCTTAGCTTTACCACAAAATCACCCTGCTTTGAACAGAGAATACTCTCAAGTATGCCCTTCTTTTTACCTACACAGCAGCGTAGCTTAGGCGCACTCATGGAGTACAGCTTTGGTCATGAAGCACGTGAAGAGGAACAACATCCTTTGAAGCACATGAATGTAATGAGACAGAGCTTCCAGACACACTTCAAGTTTGTTCAGCTCAACTAGAGCCAGATTTTCCAAGAGAACTCAGTTACCTTTTACCTTTTCAACTAGAAGAATATTTTCAGCAGCAAAAATTAAAACCAGGTCCAACTCTGGGTGACCAAATCCCTAGTGTTAATGACACTGTTACCGAGAGAAACTCACAAATTGTTTGGACAACAGTAAATTAAGAGTCTGAATTTACTTAGATAAGAACTCCACAGTAGACAGACCTTGTCTATGTACCCATCATTTCTGTGCAATGAATCACTCAGGTGGACATCGCATCTTTTCATCAGTTGGACCAACAGAACATACAATCTATTTCTTACCTGAAGCCCCACTGGAAAGGATGGAAGGAAAGCCTTTTTGCCTGGAAAACTGCAAAGGAGTTTGGATGCAATCTCAGGTCTGCAAAAAGGTCAGGGTCCTCCCCATTTACTGCAAGAAGTTTTGCCACTTAAAATCATGGTAATTTTGGGGGAATCCCAAAATACAATAGGAAAACAAAATACACTAGGGTTTAAAAAAACCCCCATAAATAATGCATTCTGTAACAGAACATATTTCTAGTCTTAAAATGGAACAAGTATTGAGGTTCAGGCTAGTTTTGGTTATTGTTAGTGAAGATTATAAAAAACTCACAAAAGCAATTTGAACAGATGCTTGTTTTCCACAATGAGCCTCCCTATGCTAGACCCATGGTTATCTTAACTTTTTACTTTTGACAGTAATACTACTGAACAGTCTCAGATCTTAAGAATATTATAAAATATCATTATAATGGCTTTTCAAAATAACCTGACTATCAGGATTTAAAATAGAAACATCTATTAGTGAATTCTAATACAGATTATCAAGGATGCCAAGTCATCTGTTTTCTGGTTTGAAGCACTACATGATCCTTAACATACCTGTTTTGATTAGTTCTTGTACTTTTCACTTTATTATTTCTGTAATCCCAAATGGACACTGTTTCCAGCCTACTACAGCTACTTGTTTTCCCTCATTTCTGCTGAGAAGGTAATGCGTTATGTGCAGGTATCATATGAGGCATTAAGCTCACCTAGAAACTAATGGTCCGTTTGTATCTTGCTACCCAATCAAAGCAAAAGATTTCAGAGAACGTTTACTACATTGAAGAATTTCCTGACCTCATTTAAAAGACACTGTGAAGGACACTACCATTTACTCTGATCAGAATCATTGCTGCCATAGGTTCAAATAATCACGACACACACATTCATTAAGCAAATTTGTTTAATAATTGGATACTATACTAAAAAGACCAAGAAACTTATAGAAAATGCTAACAGAAAATCACTGTTATTGTCTTTAAGAACTAGTCGAACTCTATTCTCAGTTGCACTGGTGTAAATTTATCATAGGTCTGTTCACTTCAGCAGTCTCATGATTCTGTCAGCTCAAAGTCTAGAGCTTTGCAGAGTCACTGCAAAGCCAAAGTTATTTGCAGTTGCAGATTTATAGTGATGAAACACAGCTGTGCTCAGTCTATCAATCATCACTCTTTTGAGACACAGTAGGTAAACTGAATCACGGCCTCTGTCCTAGACATCACCACACTTCTTGTGATCTATACCATCTTGTCCCTTCCCCAAGAACGTTAAAAACAGATACAAAGAAGAAAAAAAATGCAAAAGGTGTTTTTTTTTTTTATTCCCCTCTCAAAACTACTAAAATTTTATAAACTGTTCAATTTATCCAATTTGTAAAATGAATTACCCCACACAGAAGATTCCTGTTATGAAATTTCTGGCTGACAAAAAAATCCTAGAAATCTTCCCCAGACTCAAATAGTTCGGATGAAACACCTGCAACTGTGTTTGCTTATCTCAAGTTAACTCAAAAACTTGGAGTTTTCTCAGCGTAATAATGAGAGGTGAATTAAAGTTATCGCAACTTAAAAAGACTTCTAGTGCTAAAGCATGTTGGTACATCAGAGAAGAGAGAAAAAAACATCTACCTGTAGCATTCAGATGAAACTGAAAAAACAGCATACGGGGTAATTTTTTTTTTTTTCTGTTTCCAGATTACATATGGGAAGAGAAAATGACATCTATCTATGGACATTCTCAACTAGATATTTCAACTAGATGAACAGCATTTAAAGTATGTGCATGAAATATTACATGGATGAAGTCTTGAATCTGAGAATTTATTAAGACTTTATTTGGCTTAACTTAGAGAGACTGTTCAATAATTAGTAGATTTTTTGATATTCAAGAGGCAAGGAGAAAGACATTGATGATACAAATATGACCATAGAGAGCAGACTATAAAATAACCAAGGCAAAAAAAAACCCTATGCAGGTTTTATGAGAGGTAATATTTCATTTATAGATTTACATCGCATCGCATTTATGATTCCTAAAACGTTCAAGAGCAAATGGGAGTATCCACAGTGATTTAAAACCGCCCAGATTAATAGTTGTTAAAGTGGAAGAGTTTATTAGTACAAAAGTTATAAAATGTGCAGACAGTAGAACGGCAAAAATAATGATCAAAAAAGAAAAGCAGTGTAAAAGTCCCAAAGCACACACTGTTGAGATGCAAACAAAGCTGACTTTGCAAGAGATTTTTTCAGGAGCCCCTGAGCACTTTTGAAAGCACTGAGGCAGAAGTTTGCTCCTGCATAGAGAAACCACCTGCTCCTACAGAAGGCTGGGCTCAGAACACAGGCACCCAGTTCCAGAACGGCACCTAAACTTCAGAAAATGGTCTAAGTCTTTCAGGGCAGGTGTGACATTTGATAATGCAACAGTACAGACACATGACAATCTTTATTAGAACATACTAATGAAACTGTCTGGACTCCTTCGCTAGGTCTCCTTCTGTTCCAAAGTTCAGCTTGGGTCAGCTCTCCTCTTCCTCAGATTAGTTCATCCCCTGCTGGTAATTCAGGAAACATCTGAATTTTTCCTTCCCTTCATTCATATAATTAATACATTTTTTTTATTCATCAGCTGAAGTGGCAGCAAATCTGCACAAGATGTAGCTTTCTGATGTTCAAACAAGGGTAGATTTTTATGTACAAAAAAGGTATTAAATGGGACCATCCACAGCAATGGACCAGCCAACCAGCCTATTTTTTTATTCTGCCTTACAAAAAAGCACAACCTGGGAGGAAAGGTCACAGAGAGAGGCTCCTGTCAGTCACACAGTGCAGCCTAAGAGGGACATAACCCATTATAAAATCAAAGAGTGCTAACATGAATTAAAAAATATAGGCAGGGAGTGAGGGAATAGCTTGGATACACCTGGAAGCTAAGAAATATCGTGTGAAATTTAGATTCCTTAAAAGATAATAAATGGCGGAAGGGCGTGACACACCTGTTCATTGATCATTTCTGACCAGCACAACAAAGACAAAACTCCTCCATTTTCCTCTCCCCCACTGTATTTTTCATCCCTTTTTATCTGTTTCCTCTGGAGGTGAGTTGTGCAGCACTCCCCACCCTGTAGGCAGTCTACATTAAGCACAGAGAAAAAGCTAGCTAATATTCCAGTTAAAGAAATGACCTCCCCTATGCCCCACTTCATATGGAGATCCTGTGTTGGCAAAGTGTTCAAGTTTTTCCTATGTAAGGGAGCAGACACTCCATCTATAAAACATCATTATCAAATAAGGAGACACTGGCTTTGCTTGTTTGTGTTAATTACCAGAACTTTTGATAAAAAGAATATTTCTTCCCTCTTAAAAGTGTTTGCTTTCATGTTTGGAGAAAGAAAATAGAAAGAAAAATTACAAGCACATATTAGTATGTAAAGGTAATTGCTTCATACAGCACAGGGTGAATAGACGACACTCAGACGTTTTATTGAAGCTGCAATCACTGGCAAATGGTAATACAAGCTCAAAGCAAATAGATTAAAACTGTTTGTATAGAATGCCACAAGAGATTATAGCACTTATACTGATAGATACTTTCCCCTCAAAGGACCAAAAAAAAAAAAAAAATTAAAAATCTCCAACCTATCAGCATAGTTTTATCTAAAGCACAAACCAAAATGTTAGCTAGAAATTGTTCATTATAAGTTTGAAAAATTCACTTTGGCACATGACAGCTTCTTAGTTCAGTGACATCCTCCATGGAATGTGTTTATATCCAGCAGTAAAAACATCTTAAGGCCTCCGGTTAAAATGAGCTATTTTCTAAGAGCCCTGTCTAATCCTCTATCTATATTTAGATGTATAATCATGTCATTTGACTCATCTTTTCCTTATGACTAGACAGCATTTTAACCATGTACCTATTTTATACAGTTTTTATAAATATATAAGGGGGGGGTCACACGTATTTATATGCACACATATCTGTATACGAGCATATATAAGGACATCCTATGTATATGAAGGTTCAAAGATAAAATACTTTGATAGTCACAAGAAAGAGGCAAGTGTAATAGCAAGATCATAGAGTAAATCACATGCCAACTGATGATCACAGGAATATTATGAAAGCCTGCCTTTGTTTTCCTGTATCAGCAAAGACAAGGGATGGATATTATCACAAGTCCCAAGAGATAATACACCTCATGTCTTCTGAGACCTTGGAAATACATTTGTTTGCATGTCTAGACCACAGAATAACAGAAAGTCTGGGGGTTAACAATGAGATACTTGAACATGAGAAAAAAAATAAACAGATGTTCAGTAATACCAATATTTCCTGTTGCACTGGCACTACAAAGAAAATATTTCTCTCAGCTAGAAAATACACCTACAATAAACCCCCCCACAAACATACCTTCTTAATGCGTTTTAGAACTTGCATGAAAACTTTGCAAAAATCACAGCTGTTTGGAAGGTAAAAAGCCACATTAAAATGACCTTGCTTGGTTTGAAATATGATTCAACAATTCTCCCATGGGGGGTGGATGTTGGGGTTGAGGGGGGCATGAAAACCAGTTGACAGGACTGAAAGTTTATGCTTCGAAAGCTTAAGAAGTAAACCAAATACATCAGTGACCTGTCACTCATGACAGAGGTAGAGCTGGTGTCCTGTGCTAATTTTAGAATTTCTAGAAGAATCAAATTGACAGCAGGATGGCAAATTTTGCTCACAATCGTTATTATTTAGATAACATCAAGACATGATAGCCATTCTGAAACCAATATGATTTGTTACTTTGGCAACACAGAACTTGCTGGACCTAAACTCTGGCCAGTGAGAGTTACAGAGAAAATGGTTAATGAACAGCCTGCACTAAAATCAACATTAGAAATAGATCTTCCTGTCTTTTGGGTAACTTTCTTCAAAGAAGCTCTCCTTTAAGATCTAGGGTGGAAATTCTTAAACCCTGATAAATATCAAGAATTAATCTCCATTTCAATAAATGTTATTCCTTGCAAGAAAGTTTCCCAGACTATGGTGTTCTGAGCAAAGCATCTAATTCAAAATATCAACCTGGGTTTTTTCTCATCTCCAGACCTCAGCTCACATTTACCAGTTCTAACAAAAACATAATAGTTCCCATTGTGATTTCTCTTCCGAAATGAGTCCTTATGACTTACATTTTCCAGCTCCCTCTAGAATACATCTAGAGAAGTCAAAATCCCAGAATTGTCATATCTGTCAAGTTGATGGTGCTCTGAGACCATTAAGTTACTACTGTTAACTTCATCACAATACACTTGCTTTCAGTTTGTTTGTGACCACAGACTGTCTGCAGTGCCAAATAGATTACTCAAGCCAAAAAGAAAATTGAGCAAAGCAGAGCAATATGCTGCATTGTTTAATTTATTTCCCCCAACTAAGCACACTGGCAATACAATTTAAATAGAAAGTAAGTTCATGCAAGTAGCACCCAAGAGAAGATTTCTGTACAAATATCTGATATTAGGAGAAAATCCTGTCATGCTCTGAAACACAGTAATGGTTATCTTGCAGCCATACAGAGCAGGGTAGAAAGTTCTTCACCCAAGTCTGCTACTAAGTGGTTTTGACGTTACAGATTAACAATTACTGTAATACTTGTCAGCAGATGCTGCCTGCCACCTTTGCTACTGAAAATCCTTCGGAATAAAACTGTAGGAAGGATCCTGTCAGTCAAAGACCAGAAGCAGGTCATGATTATTCCTTGCAAAGCAGTCAAATATACGTGCAATTGCACAAATGAATGAAAGAACAGATAATGAAAGCATTCTGTTAAAGACAAGCCATTATTAAATATTTACTTTCAAATTACGTGGGGGGTATTTTTGTCCAAAATACTCCACTTTGTCCATAATTTTGGAAAGGCTTGTTTTCTGAGGCTGTGTAAGCCAGTTTTCATCATCAGGAAGAGCATTAACACTGCTGTGGTCAGGCAAACCAGGTGTGACAGTGCTGGTCATGTTCAGCAGCTCTGACACTGTCTGCAAACGTGATTTTTTTTTTTTTTTTTTTTTTTTTAACCTAGCTGGCTCAAACAGATTAATACACCACACAAAGAGCTGATGTGGTTTAATCACTTCTGCCTTTGGAAATAAGTTGCAAGTAAGCCTAAGGGCCTCTTCCAGATACATTTTTTAAAAATACGTCTGCATCCAAAACTCAGGTTCTCCCTGTTTCTGCTAAACTCTTTCAATAATAATAATATGTTCCTTCAGGATATACTGTCATAAGTGCAGCTGAGCACTGCTGCATCCAGAGGAACAACTCCTGTCAGAACAACAGGCACAGCAGGACTTTCAGCAATAAACAGCATTCACACTTAGCCCGTCTCTATGTCTTACCGCAGCGATTCAGTCTCTGTACATTCTGTAGCATACATCAATCAGCCCACATATATTCCCGTTTCGACCTCTCTAGTGTTCCTAACCACAGTGAATAAACAGTTTCTGCAATACCAAAGTCATGCCTTACTGTATTTGCTGCAGATATTTCAAACGCACTGTCTGAAAACTGGAAAAGTCAAGCCAGTCTCGTCTGTATCTGAGAGCTTTTCAATTCCTGAACCATGAAGGGGTTATTTTCTGCGTATCTGTATCTGCCACAGTAGGAAGTCAATGCTACCTATTGGAGATTGAAACTTCTGGCAAAAACACGTGCTGTGCTTCTATATAAAAAAAGTCACCCTTTAACTGTGGTTGAAAATCTGTTTACAAATAGCTAAAGACATCACAATAAGGAAGGAAAAAAAAAAGAAAAAAAGAAAAAAGAGAAAAAAGACCTGGACCTTTCAAAGCTGAACTAAAGTGTGTGACGGTAATATGAAACAAACTGTGCATGAAAGTCTGTTTACTAAATAATATATTGCTATAGCATTGCTGTAACGGTCTACGAAAATCTTATGATTTTCTGCAGTGAGCTTTCATAAGGAGCACTACAAAATTTATCAGCTGTTGAGAAGCAATGACTTTAAGCTGCATTTTCAGCAAAAAGGGCCCCTGCATTAGCCGCCTATGCTCACGTTAAGCTTGCCTGACTGATGTACCTGGTTAAACAACTGTCAAAAACCACAGAGGATTCGGAAAGCCCTTCCTTCAGGAGATGGCTGTAGGAGGAGGCTGTGAGAGGAAAGACTTTTGCCTAAACTGAGAGAAGTCCTCCACAGTCAAAGCTCAGCTTTTAGGGCCTTCTATGGCACTCTCATCCTTCAGTACAGGAGAAATGAGCTGCAGAGGATTTTCACCATGAGGGCAGCATAGCCTTTGGAACGGTCAAGAGGAGAGGCTGCAGAAACTACCTCTTCAGAGGTCCTGAAGACCCAGAAATGGCAAGACTGACCTGATGCAGCGTGGGCAATTTCCTCAGCCAGGAGACTGAACTACAGCCCTCCAGAAGTACATTCCCATCAACATTTCTCTGTTTAAACAGGCTTCATTTTGTTATCAGATGAGCTAATAAAGCTGACAGAGGGCCATGTTTTTTCTCTGCTGTTCTCCAGCTGTTTTCAGTGCATACATCACTGTTTGTGAAACTCCTGATAATGTCCCAAAAGGTGTATAATTAGAGCATTCCCATTTCTGACACCAATAGCCATTTCTAAAAGCTGACAAGTCAGAGCTTACTGTACATAAAAATGCACTAAGAGAAGTCACAAATACAGTGCAAAATCCAGGCATTCACAGACCTTCAATGCATGCATAGAGAATTCTGTCTTGTTACTGAAACAGCCTGAAGTGTCCCAAGTACTCACAAAACAAGTACTCTGCAATATTTGACTTCCTGGCTATAGAAAAGAAAAATATCATTGATGAAAGCAAGAGAATATTACTTCTAATGTACCTTGTTAGAGGCTTCAGGAGAAAAAAAAAGAAAGATAATATGAACTTAATTGTCAAAACCAGACCTTTAATTTGCTAGAGCAGATAAGGATAAAAGTATGGTGAAAATGACAGCAGAAGGAAAAGTTAACACATTTCCAAAATTGGAAGAGCTTGTCTTAAACAGAACCTTGTGATAATATGATTGTTTCTAATGAGAATATTGTAATCAGTGTAATTAAAAGGTCATTTTCAGATCTTTGGAGGAAGAAATCAGAAGGACTCTTACTCAAATCAGCATTCTTTGCCATCAGTAGAGGCATGTAGTATCCTTTCCAACTCTGATCCAATGCACAGTGAGGTGGATGTTGGCAAATTTATACTGCTGTGGAATCTAAAAAGTCATCCTGAAGTCTGTGCCTGTCACCATATAGAAGAGGAAATCACAGAGACTACACACGAAGGCAGAAAGCACAGCCGTATTTTTACATAAACTGTCAAAACACACAAATAGATCTGGACACCATCCACTCACCCTCCAAACATACACACTGACTTCTGACAAGAATTCACTAATGTTACTGGAATTGTGCCTACAGTGAATTCAGCACGTACTAATGGAGTGTAGGAAAAATTGTGAATAATTAAGTAAACATACGAACACACACTCACACACTCCAGTAATGGAGAATTTTCTATTCGCTGACAACTCCTGAATGACAGTTGAGTGAAAATAAAAAGTGAATTCATAGACAAAATTTTAAACATAAAGTATTCTCCTTTTACGTTATTAGAAATCTATGCCAATCACTGGATAGATTTCTGTTCACAGGAAGGAGACAGACTTGTTGGAATTTCTGACATGATTTATCTTCCCAGTGATAAACACGTTGCTCTGACATTTTAGTCCAACTTGCAATGCTGAACTTCTTATTTTGTAACATTTACAGCTATGCCGCAGCATCTCACTAAGGTAAAGACACGAACACTGATGCACCGCTCCTGCAATATGGGGGTTCCAGTTCCAAAGAAACAGCTCAGAACTTGATATTGCACCCAGACACCTTTGCTCAGCATGATTTCGATGCTTGCGATGACGGTAGCAGAGTGACCCTATCTCTATGTGTGACACTGATGTGGAACTGACCATCCATGTGCAGCTAGAAGAGAAGTGAAAAGAAAAAACAAACTGAAGACAGTTCTTTAGTTTGTCTAAAGACAATGCTGCTGTTGAGTTGGTTATAAAATATTAAATGAGCATCACTGAATGAGACCAATGCTGGGAGTTTATATTCTCCACTGACTATTCCTTTCTTTTGAAAACTCCTTGGAGTCTTTATTCAACTAAAAACTCCTTGTGAGCAGAGAATAAATTACACTGAATTTAAATACCGATTTGTTTTGTCATTTTGTCAAAATTCTTGTTAAATTAGTAACCAGATCCTCCTGGCATCCTAACAAGTTCCTAAAGAAATTAGACAGTCCCAATATGCCAAATACTTTATGAATCTATTTCTAAACAAATAATCCCTCTCCAGACTTCAACCAGCTTTCATGGTTCATTCAGCCCTTGGACAAAAATCCTAGCATACTAGGACAGGGTCCCCAGCTTGCCTAACCAGGCACAGCTAGCTGCAGTTAGATTTTGCTCTTTGGAAAAAAAGTAATATTAACTCCCTATCAAAGCCTTACCAATACATTATTATAGCAGACAATTAGGATTAATTTATTTTTTTTTAAATAAAAATACTGGGATGAGTCAAAGCTGCCTCAACTGTTCATCCCACTGACAGTGGGATGAATTCTGAGGTAATGACAATTTTGCCTTTCCTTTAGTGAAGCCAGGACTTCCCTATTACTATTTTAATGAGTGAATTCAGCAGCTGCACAGCAATGTCCACCTACAGACACCCACACAGACACATAACCACTGCCGATAAGTGCCAGATCTTCAAAGAATAAAGAATATATTTATATTTCAATGTTACTTCAGTATTAGGAGAAAAGCCCATAATAATAACTCAAGCAGGTGGTAGAGGTGGGAACGTGCTTCAGCCAACTGGCATTTTAAAGTAAAAAGAAAACTACATCTATAAACCAATCATTTACTGTGCAATGATCTATTTTTTATGGATATCACCATCATACGGAAACAACTCTGCTATCTTTTTTACATGGCCATTTGTTTTTAATTGCATAGACCGCAGATACATTTATTCATTTACATCAGAGATGTAGGTATGTATCAGTTTGTGCAAGAGGTACTGCAAATATATTGTGCAGCTGCGGTGAACGTTAGAAAAGCTATCCAACAAATATGCCTGGAATCCACACTGGCAGTCTTGCAGAGAATAAAAATCAGTCTGTCTTAGTAAAAGGAGCTTTGATACTGGTTCCCTACTCTTAGCGCCAGAGCAACTGTTTCTATTCTGGAAAACTGAAAGTTTTTTCTTTTACAAAATCCATGTGAAAAATAGAAAAATGAATGAAACATATGCAAACGGCAGGCTGATAAAAACCAGTGAAGAACACGCGAAGGAACCACAGGCAGGGAACGTGGGCTCTGTGTGCAGACCTAAGGCAGACCCTGCAGGCAGCCTGCACTCAGAGCATCCCCAGATGGGGCGGAGGCTTAGGATGACACCTGAACTTGGGATCCATGCTGATCGTTCTCAGACTTGCCTGTTTATACCGAAGTGCTGTTCTGGCACTCACGTGGAGCCAAGCGCCTGTGAGGATGGGGAGGGAGATGTACTGAACCTCTGGTGCTGCGTGGAGGCTTTGTGCCTCTAATGAGAATAGAGAGGGTGCACAGGGCTGAAATGCTACCCCAGAGAGAAAGATTTATCTTCCTGACAGATAGTAAAAAGAAAAGAAGTAATGGATTTTTCTTCCCAGAAGCCTTCTCCTCCTTTACTGTCTTGTTTTAACTCAACACTAACTCCATTCTCCTGATTTGTTTTTCTTTTCTTGGTTCCATTTAGCCTGCCCTTGCCTCCTACAGGTTTTGGGTCTCTCTGGGTTTTGGGGGGTGGAATGTTTTAAATGTGAGCCCTCAACAACATCATTTTTGGTTATAATCATACAATTGTTGAGAAAGCAAAATAACCTGTAGTCTAATGGTCAGATTTCTGCTGGTATAAAGAATCTGAGTAACACTGAAAGTAATGATTTATACTACATGAGGATCTAGTTCTAAACCTTCCAGCTACTTCCAATTTGCCAGTATCATAAAATGTCACAAATTTCCCCTGTCCTTCAGTTTTCCTCGACAGTGTTTTGAAATGATATTTCTGTGGAATATTTGAACTTTGATTGCTAGTTCTTTGGCTTATAAATATGCACGGTATCGCAGCTAGCCAAATGCATGCATACTATGATTTTTCTTTTTTCGGAGGCTCGACAGTATGAGATGTGCAAATGAATTTTCAAACTCCAGACCTTCTTTATCCTAAACTCCTGGTAGCCTTCTTTCCCAGAAAAAATGTGCGAACTGTCATCATTTTCAAGTGTCTTGAAAATGTTTTTTTGCCTTAGTTGTATTTCAGCTGATGACATCCAGCATCTCATTCAATCTCGCCACAGCCGGATCCGACAGTTTCCTGTCAGCAGTCATTGTAAAAGTCCACCACACAAGACAAAAGGGTTAGTTCTGCAAAGGACAAATTAAATTGGCACAGGACTGCAAAGCGTTTAGCGTGCTCACCTCTATTTCCTATGCAATGTTTACTTAGGCAGGTATCTGGAAATACGACTTCCAGGCCTCTGAATGTACTTGAACTGAATCACTTGCTGACTGAGAGCAGTGATGACATATGCAAACATTGGATTCTTGCTTTATTTTGTTTTGGTTTTGGTTTTTTGGTTTTGGTTTTTTTTTTTGTTTTTTTTTTTTTTAGCAGAGAGTTTGAAAACACATCAGTTAGGGCTTTCTAGCTGTGCGCTGCAGATAAACCATACAGAGACATTTGATTTTCTGACACCTCAGGCAGCAATTTGGCCACACACTCAGAACGCTAAAACCAATAAATACAGAAAACACATTATGCAAAGAGTACTCCTTTGCTTGCACCAAACAACATGGGACCTTCAGCAGTAAAAAATTTGTCAACAATTGCTTGGAGTACTGGGGCTCCTCTCTTTGTGGCATGCAGACACGTTGCTGGCGGTGCCATGATTCTGTAAGGGTATCCAGTAAAAGCACTAAAGAATGCCATAAATTAGCAACTCATAAAACAACAGCCAGAATTGAGGAACAAAATAAGCAAACTTCACAAAGTCACATCAAAAAACCTGTCTTTAACAGCTGGGATACGTGATGAGCTTTTAGTGGCATTGCGATGCCATGATGTTTTGGTACTTCAAAGAGTTAGGTGAGGGGTTTTTTGTAGGTCACTGGATGTAAATATGATAGGGTTTTTTTGTCTTAATATTACAGAAACAAGCCACAAAGAGGTTTTCTGAAGAAATTTTTGATGAATTTGCATCAAAATATCAAAATGAGAAAACAACAGTTCAGCTTCTACTGAGGTTACAAAATATTTGTTGAGTTTAGATAAAAATGCTATTAAGAGTTTGCAACATATTTTTCTCTTACCTCTCTTCCTCAGCTTCATCATTACTATCTTTACAAGAGAGAGAGAGAAAAAAAAATCAAGACAGCAAGAAAAAAGAAGCCGCTAAAGGTGAGGGACTACAATGCAATCCATCTCCTGCAGCAAAGAAATTATGTCTAAAATTCTCAGCTCAAGTAATATGATGTAGAATTCTCCACATTTTAATAATTTTCTGTGTACTGAAATGCCCACTATTTCTGGGTCTCGAGCCAAGTAGGTTCAAAAGATTTGATTTTATTTTTTTTTTTCTTCCTTAAACAAAATCAGGCAATCAGCATCCTGTAAGTGATAGTTTTTATCTTGGAACAGGTAAGAAAAACAAAGCTGGAAGTGTCTCTAAGGGTTTTTCTAATCCATCCCTCCTATCCTAGACAGGATCAACTAGCAACGCAACCTGTTCTGGCAGATTTCAGACCTTTCATTAAGTTTGGTCGTTGAAGGCTGCCGTGGATTCAAGTCACACATCTGGGCATTCCCAGACGCACCAGGAGGCATGGCTCCAGCACATGCACAGTTGAACTGCTTTGCCCGTGAAGGAAACACGGGAAAGACATTGTGAATAAACCTGTGTCTGTATGGAAACCCTGTAGTATGACAGGGGAGTACTTTACTCCTGAACAATTTCCTTCACATGTAATGGGAAGATTTTTTGAAATAACTGGTTTTCTTAGAGCCTCAATATTACCACACATGGAGCAACTGTGCCAACTTTGTTTTGGCACATCTATTTAACTCCAGCAACTGCAGAAGGGCCTATTCCTTTAGATCAGCATCTTCCACATGCAATAGAATATATCAGCGTATCAACTTCATCAGGATAAAAAAGTTTTGACTGTGACTTTTAAAAACTTTTTAACCTTTTAATTGTAAGAACATGGGCTTTTGGAGCAAGCTTGCTCTCAGTTCACTAAGTCTCTCCCTGCTCTCCACTGATGTGTATACTGATGATTCTGCTATATTCCATGAAAGATAAAATGCAGAGGAATCCAATATGCTGCTTCTCCTGTAGGAATTCATTTGCCGATAAATAGTTATTCTGTCAAGAATTATAACAGTGCAGGGAGACATCAAAAGAATTTGTCCAACTTCTTTCTTTTGCATAGTACACATGTTTAAGAAAATATAAATCTGCAAACTCAGGGAAAGCATTCTGTGGGGTACATACTACCAGCCCCATGCTTTAAGGCGAATTCACTCTATCTTTGAAAGGCTATAAAATTGGTTTTAAATGTCCTCTGCCTTGAACCAAAAAAAATGTGTTATTCAAAACATATACAATGCACTCCAATGCAAATGAGCAGTGAATATATACCTTAGCCCTGCTAATCCCTCTAAACAAGACTCATTGTCTTTTTTTTTTTTTTTTTTTTTTTTTTTTTAAACAAGTAATTTTGAGTCCCCTGAATAACCAAAATGTTCTTGTAAAGCATCTTATTTCCTGACTCGTCTTATTCCCCTGCATTTGTGTTATCAGTGAAAAATATGGTAGACCAAAGAGAAAGGGAGAAAAAGAACAACATTTTGGGACAGAAAATTATCAAATAAAGCTTTTCTACAAAAAGTTGATTCATAAAAATATTGAACAGCTCTTTTTCCAACGCAGTATAACATGGAAGGATACGTTACATCATATTAATGAGAAAACACGCCAGAATACCCTTGTTCCTAGTTTTATTCTTTGGTTGATCTGTGAACATGTTTATTTACCTTATTTAAACACTAGGCTTTTTTCTCTGAAACACTTCACTCACTGGTAGACGTAAACTATTACGATATAAACAATCTGTTAATTTATTCCCTCTTGAAGCCAAACTCTAATTTCTTAGTAAAGTATGGCACTTGCCAAGTAATGCTGATATACATTATATCCAGACCTTGAATCTTGCCAAGTAATGATGAGTATGGGGAAAATAGGTTGACATGTTGGTTTGAGATGAAAGACTACCCAAATTTTTCATTTCAAATTGGTAACAATAACATGTATTGCCTTTTGAAACGTATTTATGCCACAACTGATAACATACTATGGGCTACGATAACGTATTTCTGAAAACATAGTGATTGTAACATATAGCATAGATTACATTCATTGAACAGTAACATGATCACAAGTTGGAAGGGACACAAAATAAATCTCAGGGGGACTATGGAGAAAATTAATTCTTTGAAATGGTTGCTGTTATGGAAAATAAAATCACCAATTACTGCAGTAAAAATGAAGAGACATAGCAGATCTGTCCTCTACCTGTACAGCCAGAACACAGCATGCACACTGGTGTGTAGATGTCCCTGCGTTCAAATCCAGACATCCAGGGACGTGCCTGTGCAAGACACTGCATGATCGTGGCGTTGGGACGTTCCACGTTGGTGTTTGTTTCTCCTCGCCATCTCTCTTGCCCTGTGTTTGGGGAGCGATGACACCCTGTGCATTAGCCAGAGGGATCAAACTGGCTGTGAGGGGACATTTAGCTCATTTCTGACTGCAAAATGGATTTCCCTTTATTTTCCAGGTTAGTTCCTATCTTCTAAACTCCTAAGATTATACTTACTAAAACTATGATGAAAGTCTTGAGGCTAAGAACCGAAGATCTGATAATTGAACCAAAAACCAGAAGTCTTGCAGCAACAATACTACTTTGTGAGACTGCCAAAACAGAGAGAATTTGCAGTGTGACTGCTTTACACAGGGACAGCACATCTACACCGTGTGCCACTGCGGTTTTGAGGCAGATCGGACAGACTAGAGGAAGCACCAAAGCAGGCCCTGTAGCTACACCCAGTTCCGCTCCTAGCGCACAGGGAAGGTGGTAGGAGAATCCTCTCAATGTGGAATACTTTATATGCAATATAAAGCACTGTGTGCACCTACAGCAGTAATGTACCCATGATTGCTGAAAGCCAGTCTCTCAGCATGCAGGGATCTGTTCACACATCACTGAACTTTGCAGGTTGGGAGATTACTGCCAGAAACGGCAGGTTATTGTCCATATGAGTAGAGCAGACATACCTCAGCCTGAGACAGGGTATTAGCCTGTCTGCAACTGAAGTTCAAAGTGCAAACCCCAGCTGATCAGCATCCTTTAACCTAAGTCCCTTTACAGCACAACCACTACCTTCTGCTACTTGTAGCTAATTTCTCTTCAAGGTTTCCCTCATCATTTCTCCCAGGCTGATCACACCAATACAAAGCCACCTGCATTAATATAATATGAATTTTTAAATACAAGCAAGGTGCAAACAGCATTCAATTAGTTCACCAGGATTCGGAGCCTCTCCACAGCCTGCGTACAGCTCCCGGGCCATCAGCACCCCTGCGACCAGGCAACGCCGAGCTCTCAGGTTCAGTGGTTTCACCACCACACTACACTCACGCTGAAAACCCGATTCCCTTCCCCATCTCCCTCTCCTGTGGAGCTGTGCAGCACTGTTGCTTGTTTCATCCTAGTCACTCAAAGGTGATGCTGCATATGACTAAAAAGCAACTTCTTGTGACACCACTTGTGTTAGCCACAATTTACCCTATCATGTCCATGTTCTGGTGGCTGCCCTAAGGACCCCAAAATCATACTGAGCTCTTTGTTTTCCCTAATCTTTCTCATACACACCCACAAGCCCCCAGTGACTCCCATATCAGCTCCTAACAGCACAGACTACATTTTTTTTTTTTTTTCTCCTGTCAAACAAAATGTCAGTAGGTAACCGTCCTTGCTTCTCTGATGCCATTCTGAAACTTAACAGTGCTAAATATAGGGTGATTAAAATGCAGTCCTTTTAGCTGCTATTTCATTATCTTGATTTTTTTTTTTTAACAGACCTTTTGTAATGAGACAAATGGGCCAGCAGCAAGACACCCAAGAATATATTTTATTGAAATAGCTTAAAATCCTACCTCCATTGCTGCAAATTACTGGCTAAAGTATATACACTGTGTGCAGCAAAAATAGATTTGACACACACCATCACCCATTCAGCTGTAGTATCTTGTGATAAGGCTATTTCAGAAGTAAGGAAAATATTTAGATAAGCGCTCTCTAAAAAAAATAATCATGGCAATGACATAAAAACACGACTAAATATGTATCTCCTAATTTCTTTCAATATCTTAAGAAAACTTAATGCCTTTCCATTATTTACAGAGGCAGCTATCTCAGGAACACCCAGACTCCAATCTGTACACCTTGCTGGGCTAATGTAACTGGGAGAAGTTATTTTTGACACACAGATTTACATTTTTCATTGGGAGCTCAGCAGCATTCTCTTTCCAAAGCTGCTCTCAGCCCCTTTCGCCTTAATTACACACCTGTATGCTTTCATCAACTTCTAGAATCCTATTTAAAAACCTTGTCTGAACTTTTTGGTTTACATGGGCTGAAGTGGTACTTTTTTGAACACAGGTCCATCATTAGTTTCCTCTGCATCAAAATGCAGATGTGGTCATTACAGATTGGAAATCAATAGCTTTAGTTTTCGTTTTGCCTCTCAAATATAGTGCTCCAAGTTATTTTTTTCTCAAGATAAATAAATCATCAGATCGTGTGTTACCTAACCTAGAAGTTATTTTCACTGAAAGAACCACTACCGACAGCTTTAATTCTCAATAGTCAATACTTAAGTTAGAAAGTAAGGGAAAGTAACTGTGACATCTTTAACTGTTTCCAATGTTTTATTCTCTTTAGATGCAACAGAAATTGCAATATTTTTGTATATTAGTGTTACATTTATGCATAAAAGAGAAAGATTGGAGTGCACTTCAAATTCGGCCTCTCCATCTACGAGCTTTTATGCTCCTCTTGAGGACAAGTGAATTAAACTGAAACTTCAATGCACTGGTACTGTACATGTACCCAATATAAAACACGCAAGACAAAAATCTGTTCTAAAACCATGGAACAAGCATGTGAATAGTCTAAATTGTTTCTCGATGTGTGAAATCCAAGTTCTCATAACCAAGAAGTGTAGACTCTACCACTCTAAAACCACCTTGTACCACAGCACCATCACAGCAGAAGGGATATCTGATTTGAGCTGTCATTTCCTAGCCTTGGGGTGATTACAGACTGGCAGCACATGCTCCAAAGCAGTGCTGGCATACATAAATGCAATCTATTGCAGTATCAGCATCCGAGAAACCTGTAGGTGCTCTGGTACCTACAGAAGAAATGACCCAAAACAGTCCATGACATAAAGCACATCAGTTTTGAATACCGTGGTGCTACAAGTGCCGCATAATTATTTCCCAGAGTCCAATCCAGGTCATACCCAACATGTGACCATGTAAAGATAGAGCTTCGTAGGGCTCCCAGGAGTCATCTTGGCAATGGTTGTTACACAAAACAAGGTCAACTACACCCTTTTCTCAAATATTTGTCTAACCTCTTTTTAAAAACTCCAAGAGATATAACAAGCTCTCTGCGTTATTTGTGCAAGTCCTCATGTATCCTTAAGAGATGGAGTTTTTTCCTACCTATCTAAGCTAAATCTCCCACTGTTATTATCTGAATAGCAATTCTAATGGCAATTTGGATCAAAGGAATATGCTTCTTGCCGTGGTGTGAAGAACAGTAAAATGACATTAGTCACTTTGCTTTCCAGTGACTGCCAACTTTTTATGATTAGTAGGGCAGTAAATGAAAATAAGACTCCCGTGGAATCACAAGGAGTCCCATAAAGCTTCTGTCCATGATTCAAAGAAGCCATTTACCACAGCTAAGTGCAGCTTTTCTATGCAAACAAATATTTGTTTTCCTAGAGGACAAAAATAAAGGCACATTTAAAAGAGCTGAATTTTCATCAGATTAAATTCAGAGGTGGAAAAAACAATTCAGGTGAATTAATAAATTACCTAAACTTGTCAAATGAGCTTTGAGATTTATATGTGACTGAATATAGCTTTTCTGGAAGCAATTAGAGGAACATCTGGAGATTGAGCTAGATCATTTGAAAAGCATTTGCAATTTCAATGGATTATTCAACTGAAGAATGGACAAGTTGGGATTTTTCCTGTAAACACAGATATAACTTCCAAAGTCTTTCAGACTTCTATTCTGTTTAGACAGAATAACAACACTGAAAAAAAAGAGTAAAATGCTGGCTAGGATAAGATATTGAAAAGCTAACTAAATGCAGTTAAACATGGCAAATGCATTTTAAAATAAAACTCATTGCCAGCAATACTCCAATGAATTTCATTACTGAGGAGCATATTGCATAGATATCTTCTCACTTAACTGTGTATTTTCCCTTGAATTGTTTATGCCCTTAAAATGTAATTAGGCAAAGGCTTTAAATGCAGTCCTGGAAACCAGAATCAGAGCAAGAGTAATTCAACAAGGGTTTAGACAGGTTGGAAACAGATAAGCCATCCATTACTTTGATTTTAGAAGCTATTTAAATCTCACAATTCAAGCAAGTGACATTTTAGTCTAACTAAGGACAAATCTCAATTGATCTGAAAAGATCTGCTCTCCTGTGTTTAAATCAAAAAAAACAAAAAAAACCCAAAAAATCAAAAAGCAACCTCTCTTGCCATTCTGAAGATGATCCAAACCTTCAAACCAGGAAAAATAAACCATCAAAAATTTGCCAATCTCTTGTGAACAGAAATTGTGCTCTAACATACAGATATAAAACAGGAAAGAAAAAAGGGAGATCTCTGATTTTGGAGCAGGACCATCATTTCAAATATTCACTCTAACCCTGGGCAGTCATGACCCATTGTCCTAAAAGAAAAATGACTGTGGTATGTAATTTTTTTTTTTAAATACACATTTTGTTTGGTGAGGTTTGAGTATAGCAGGAATGGGAACAGCAACAGACTTCAGAAATCCTGATTTCCCGAAATAAAACCTATCCTGCCAGCTACCGTGATTGGTATTTCTATTAGTTCTCTAAGTGGTAGTACCAGCAAGACGCGATGTGTGAATACCTGGACTTTGTATTCATTTCTATTGTCAGTCTATCTATTAACAAACTTCTCATGTGATTTCTGAATGACCACACATAACCTCTATTAGAAGACAGAAATATCTAGTGTTATAAATAAATGTCGACTCACCACGATTTCAAACTGAATTCTAAATATATTGTTTGAATGAAGACAAGCAAACAGCGCTGGGTGTGCCGGGAGTCTCCGCTCCACCAAGACACACACCCACATAACAAAACCGAGTCTTTTTATAGTGCAGTCCTTTTACATATTCATGAAGATGGGCGTGAGTATAGTTTCTTGGGCTTTTAGTAAAGTTTCCCTGGCTTTCCTCAGGTTTCCATCACGGAGGAGAGAATGACCCAGCGCAGGTGTTTTTGCAGTCATAGCTGCTGTCTGGTTTGGTGACGGAGGCCATCTTTGTTCCTGTCTTTAACAACAACTGGTCTAAACAACAAGAACTATGTACGTGACACCTTATTTCCCTGAAACCTGTGGCTACATAAAAAAAAAAAAAACCAAACCAAAAGCATTTAAGAGTTTCATACTTAAGAGTGTTGCATTTTTATCACTCACGTGGGCACAAATCAGACAAACATATCTCACATCTAGCAACTGAAGGAAGGTCACAGCAGTTTCATCTATTTGCATACAACAAACTAACCTTGAGCTTCATAATTTTACTGCCTGTGTTTGTGCATAACTCACCACTACAGCACTTTTCAGTGCAATACACCTGAACCAGCCTCTTTCCCAACTGTAAGACAAAGCCATTTAAAAAAAACAAAAAACAAAAAACAAACACCAAAACCAAAAAAACCAGGAAGGAATCAAAAGCCTGGCACTTAAGAAATTAATTTTTTTGCAGTTAATATTGCTGTTTGGTAAGAGCTACAAAGAAAAAGAAATACACATTCTCCTCTGCCTACACGTGTTGTGGTTTTGGCAAAATTATCTTCTAGTAGATAGCTACAACTCTTTGATTAAATCCTATCCTATGCATGTGTTGCCATTAACGCCCAATTTTCCAAACTCTTAAATGCAGATATAAGCACAGTAAATCAACAGGATTATTTATATTTAAGTACCAGCACAGCATGTGAAGTTAAGCCTTTTTAAGATCAAGGCCTACAAAGATAAAAACAGACTCAGGGAACACATGGTTTCATTCAGAATTTCTGCATCAGATTAAATCACTCGGATAAAACATTTGCAAAATCTAACTCTTTTTTTTTTTTTTTTTTTTTTTTTGGAAAACATATAAAAAAGTAAAACCCAAGAAAACAAGCAAAACCATTTAACATTTAACATTTACTGAAGGTGATGAAGACTTTTCCCCCAACTTTGGTTGCACTTTTTGCTCTAGATGTCTCTAATCATTGGACATTGAACATGCGGCACACGAACAACAGAGGCATGAATGAGAGAATAGGGAAAAACATAAAACAGCGTGCATTAGTTGAGATAAATTTGCCTGAAGTTTCTGTCCCTTATTCTCTGGCTATGTCTACTTTCCTTTGCCTAGAGCCTCCGTTGTAGTACTGCTGTGGTAAACGGTCATTTAAAAGTATGGTATGACTTATTTTCCAGAAGGACTCTCCCGTGCTAGGGCAAGCCCCTTACAAATAAGCTGTTATCTATCTACTTAAATCCAGCAGTCCAAATATCATAATTTACAGCTACCATAATTTAGAATACAACAAATAACTCATTAGCTGTTATATTACACTCATATTAACTTTGACATAAGACAAAACAATAATTTACCCAACCTTAGAAAAAAGAGACATCTTTCCTAAACGAGATGGATTAATGTCCAAAAAGGTATCTCAGAAATTTGTGGTTATTAACAACCCTAGGAATCATTTTTCTAGAACGAGAATTTCACCCAGAAAGTCTTCATTAAATGTAAATGAAAAAAAAAAAAGTATTATCAACATACAGCTGTCTAGAGCAAGCTTGTATTTATTTCCCCTCAACACACAATGGTGTCATTCAGAGCTGTCTTCAGGTTCTGGAAAAGACAAATGAGGGCATCATATACACTTAGAAAGGATAAAGGATACTTCAGTCCTTCTCTAGTTATTTAGGCCGTACTCTCAGAATCTTGGAAATCACCATACTGTGAGACCTACTCAATAACGACATCTTAATCAACCACCACTCAACATTTGGCAATAAAACCAAATACTGGGACTGGTCTTATTTGTCCTCACTCTTCAGGGGAAAATACCACAACCCAGCAGAATTTAAGAAGTATATACTAGTATTTCACACGGGTAAGTACTCTGAAATTTTGTTTTTAATTTTAAGTTATACTTAAAGCACACACTTCCTAAAAATGTAAGAAAATCAGTATGGTTCCTCCTGCCAGAAATTAATTTGCTGAAAAAAAGGTTATTCTGTCAAGAATTTTAACAGTATAAGAATATATCAAAAGGAATCCTTTACTTTCTTCTCTACAGAGAAGGACTTAATCTTTAAGCTTTGCTTTGAGATGGGTTTTCCAATATTACCGTGCCTGTGCAACAGATATAACCAGGACAGCTTATAAATGTATATAATCTTTCATTTTTCAGTACGTTGATATTTAGTGATGTGCAACCACTGTGGAGCAGCTCGGCAGCTGCTCAGTGTAGGAAATTTAAATTAGACATTAAAGGCAACCTAATATGCTTTATGATTAACAGAACTTTAAACATATGGACATCTCAGGCCTGCTTGAACTTGAACTATTCCTGAATAGTATAGAGTTTGCCAGTGCCAGCAAAATCTATTTTGAAAATGCAGGCATGAGGGAAGTTAGGTTTAAAATTTTGACTGAAATAAAAGTAGGCATTTGTGTAACATCTTCATTCGGATTTCACTGCGTATGAGTACCTACACATCAAGGTACATCATAACCTAACCCTTGTGGCTACTAGGGGTTTTACTGACAATTATACCAATTAAATTATTTTTAGCACGATAAAAAAAATACTGAATGTCAGCTAGTTGAATGGATTTAAGAAAATAGCAAAGCTATTCTAAAGAGCAAATGACAGCTATTGATCGCTGAATATGCATCCTCCACATAATGATGAAACCTCTCTGAAAAGAGTTCTCCTGAAATGTAATACTGCAAAAACTAGTGGGTTTCTGGTACTGACACACAGAATGATGGGGAGGAGGGGAATGAGGAATGCTTTGAAAAAGGTTTTGATTACAAATATCAAACTCATTGTCACATTAAACTATCAAAACAAGTCAATTTTCCAATACTTTCCAGTACTTTCTCATTACTTGCCAGATATATTTTTTTTTTCCAACAGTGAAAGCCGAAATTAAAATATTTTTAAATGAAGAGTGGGTTGCAGTACCAGCTTCCCAGAGATTACCGAGTCTGGGCAGATACAACTGTTATATCACATACTTTTCACTCAGGTTTATAAGCCAAGTCAGGAGTGTGTAAAGCTCCTAATTTCTCACTAATAGAAGCTATGATCTTTTTCCTGCACATTTTTATTCTTGGCAATATTTTCTTTTCCTCAGGAGATACTCCAATATCAGCTATATTATATGACATAAATCTCCATTAAAATTAAACACAGAGTTTCCACCCATCCCCATGTGTATTATTTTGCATTTAAACTGTACTTGTACTACAGAGAAATAGGATCCATCCTGTGTCCAAAGTGCTTGAGTGAGTCTTAGGGGACTTGGGTTTAAATGTTGTTTGTGTCACAGACTGTATATAACATTGAGGGGGGAAAAAAAAAAATAAAATTTTATTCCTACATAAATAGCAAAACACCATTTGCCTGCTGGCCCTGATCCTACAGATAGGTATAGTGAGGACAAAGTGACGTATGGGTGTAATTTCATTCACATCAACATTAGCAGGTCTGCTCCTCTCACACCACGGAGACCATCGCGAAGTGGGCAAAGTGGGGCTGCTCCTTCACAGGCTGATACCGTGTTTCTGTCTCCAGGTTACTGAGATTAAGTCATTCATGGGAAACAGTACTGGGAGAAGAATTTATTTTAAAAACAAAATATTGTTAAACCCTATAACCTGGCCCTGTGGACCTCCAGAAGCCAGGTGTCATCTCAAAAAGTTCTGTTGAACACTAACAACTGCTCCCATTTTTGTAATCCTCTCCTATGTCTTAATATTATTTTTTTTTTTCTTCAGCACTTGCAGCCATTCAGCACAGGCTAGTGCTACTACACTTGCATTCTTGCACTTTTTTTTTTTTTTTTTTTTTTTTTTTTTGGGTATTGAAATTCTAGCTCTTGGGACTGGCATTTATAAAGTTAATTTTCAAGTTTAAAGAAGTAAAATCACCTCTAGGCAAACCCCTCATGAGCAGTAAGCACTGCCATTCATTCCTAATCCCTGCTTCTCAACACCCACAGGAAATAACTGTGAGAAATATGGGTACTATGAATCATTTATGGTGTTTCTCTTGCATGAAAAATTGCTTTCCTTACCTATATGATCAGGGTGTCCATTTCAGTTTGTCATGTCTTTCAGACAGCAGCAGTAGGTCAAAACAGAGGCAATTTTCTACCCATAACCTCACAAGGGCAGATAGCTGGAGTAGTTTTACCAGAACTACAGTTGCCCTTCTGCTAATTTCCACACTGCACACCTCCGAGATGGATCCTGAGGCATCTACCTCCAGCCCATCCCTCTGAGGAAGCATTACCTCAGGAAAGACCGTTCCCGATACAGTGATAGAAAATAATGCTGCTTGGGCAATAATGAACTGAAAATTCGTGCAGAAATTTAAAAAGTCATTTTAATATAATTTTGGAAACATGTTTACATTAATTTAATTTCCATTCAGTTCAGTACTGTGTCTGCATCTGTTAACTGATTTTCCAATTATGCTGTTCATAGCAGTAACAACTTTAAAATTAACTCTGTCATCCTGCCTTTCCTTCGAACGAAGATCTTGGAAACCATTCTGAGGAGGTACGAGAAGCTGGGGTGGGAGCCAGGAGAGGATGGCGCTACACAGGACACCGCTCCTCCCCTCCTTCACATGCAGCGCACCTCTACTCTGGAGCCGCTCTCTGGGAGATGCCAGGCTCCTTGACACGCAGAAAGGGAGTGTTGGAAATGTGAAAAAGACTTGCTGCACCATCCCACATCCCCAGGATTACTGCCTATCGCTATAATACAAAAATCAACTACCCTTTGCCTGCCAGCGTCCTGTGGATACATGAAGGTAAGATGCCCAGCCGGAGCAAGCTGCAGCTCCTCGCTGCAGATTTTGCTCTCAAAATCAGTATAAAAATCTACATTAAAGTTTCAATAGTGTGTCCCTCAACCCATGTGCCTCAGAATCATGCAGTCCTGGAGAATAATAATAATAATAAAAAAAAACAGGTGATGTAATAGTCTTCTCAATTCTGGAAGGGCCTTATGGTCAGCCCAGTCTATATTCGTGGATAAATCCGGGGATGTTCTAGACACATCCCAGTGCTGGAATTCTTTAACGCCACTGCTGCCTTCAGTGGCTGGCTCCATATTCCAATTAGCTACAGAGCTGAAAGTTTTCAGGTTCATATTATCTTGTCTCAAACCTCTTTCACAATTTTCATATATAGATTATAATATTTTATTAAATTATATCCATTACTTTTACTGTTTGTCCTTTATTTTTTTTCTTTTTGCTGTTTTTATACTTTAGCAACTAACTCCCATCTGATGTAGAAACACCAGTGTATCACACACAGTACCCACCAGTAACTGAAACATGCTGATGGTTTTTCACACTTTCTATTTTCCCTTGAAACATATAGGCTGAAATAGCTCATAGATACTGCTTTTATTGCAGACAGTTATTGCCTTTTGGGTGGAAACACACAGAACCAAGTCCCCATGGAACTTAAATCTCAAGATGAAGTAACTAGTTAACTTTGGGAATTCCTGATCCTCTGCAACTGAGCTTCGCAGGTGGTAGAGACTGATCCGCTCTTCCTTTTGCACCTCTACTGAATTAAACAGAAAGACACAAGCAGCTCTGAATATAGCATTTATTCAAAGCTGTCAGATCTTGCACACTGAGTCAAGTCTATCTAGTATTTCCAGGCATTATTTATCCCAAGTTTGTGATATTTTTGCGTTGTCTGAAACTAGCTAGTTTTTAACCACAAAAACCTCCTTAAGCCAATCAAATCAAATTCTCTAGTTTGTTTCAGACAGTGTCATTGCAATTTTTTCCTAAGAGGAGAATAAAATCTTGCTGTTTGCTGTTACAGTAAAAGTCATCCTCAGAAGGGCAGTACATTAGTGCCAGGATAACTGTGATAATCAGCAGTTTACTACTAGATTTTATTACTAGTGCTTATTTTAAATATTTCCTACCATAGCAAAGATTGCCAGAGGACTTTACGTTTCTGCTGGTGAGTTACTGGTGATGTTCTGGTCTCGGCATCATGCATAAACTGGACTTCCCTAAAACTGCTAAGCTTGAATAGTATTTCATGGCCACTCAGCAAAACTGCCAGGGAATAACAGGAAAAAAGGAAAAATAAAAGCAACATAGGTAAAATGACGCCTGAGAAGTCAATATATATACTTAGAAACTAAGATTGTCAAAGGCAGTCAGAGAAATTACATTGTGTCTCATAATTACAGTGGGCAACTCTTAACTCCACAGTGGCCATTCTGAGAAGTTCAGCCATAATTTTGCTGTTAAATCTCTCCAGTTGATGCCTCAAAATTATGCCACCTATGAGCACTTTAAAACATTCATCTCCAACGCACGGTGACTCACATCTCACTGCAGGCATTGGTGGACTTATTAGCCTCCTCCAGAACTTTTATTGTCTGACTGACTTAATGAAATGAGGGCTTTATTCTAATATCTACAACAATTTGCTACTTAACTCTAAGTTACCTGGATTTTTTATATGCATAAATAGCAATTTGAATGTACATTTCACATTGTATTTTCAGATCTCAATGCACTTTGCAAAGGATATTTTCCCCACTAGTTTCGCAAAAGAGAAAGAATGAACAACCCTTATTTACTCATTTACTAAAATGCAACAATTTTTAGCCTGTCACAATGGTATGATGTACTCTTTTTCATCAGGTAGTATTGTTATCCTAACAATAGCAAACATCACAGTAAAACAGGCAGTAACAGCAGCCATTTTCCATGTTGAAGCAGCAGGAAAAAGGACACCAACTTACACTTGCCACAAAACAGTCTCATCATGCAGAGAAGCTCTAGAGCCACTTCAGACTGAAGGAATAAAGCATGCAAACAGATTACAAGGCCTGAAGTTAATCTAGTGCTTTACATCAATAGTCTTTTATAGCAGAATGCATTAATACCATGCTCCAATAAGCATAGCAATAGATGGAAAGATGTAATAGCATCTCTGGATCCTAAATATTACATAGGAGGCTTCATGTAGGAGGGAGCTGTTTCCTACTGCCGTGGATCTGTTACTTTTTAGAAGTGCTGAAAATTATTTCCTTCCATCAGCCTTAAAGGAAGAACAACCCAGACTAAAATGCAGCACCTTTACATTCAATACAGTGGCTTCAATGAAGTTTGGAGTCTTTCAGAAGAAGCAGAATAAGTTTAATTTCAGCATCATTTGACTAAATCTCACCCCTAGGTTTGCTTAATTATAGAGACACTGGAAGAAAGATGAGATCATAAATCTCACACAGTGTTGGGAAGCTATGCTAGTTAAAATTCAGCTAATAGAAAAGAGGCGCCTCCTGTGAGATTCAGCATGGATACACTGTAGAAACAATGGTAAAAAAGCACAACTGTATTAATTATGTGCAATACTTACTAGCTTGTATTTTCCAATACATTTACTATACTACACTCCAAACATTTGTAAGTGCTGTATTATTAATTTCTCAAAAACCCAGAACACAGTGCCTCCCCGTTTCTCTTTTCACATAATTCCTAGTGGCTTCAAAAGTAAAGTACAAAGAGAGAAAGAAAGAGCATTTTCATCCTTACAGAGAGCCACAATCCAGAGAAACCTAGTGAATTCATCAGCACCTCACTGGAAATTTGTGAGGAACACAATGCCAGCCACATGCCACTCCTGTCACCCCAGCTCACTACCAGTATTTTTTTATAACTGACTTGGATAAAGAGCAAATCTTTTTAATTGAATGGCCGTTGGTTTCAAATAAAGATGATGGAGTTCACATCTATTCATACCAACACAGATGAAAACTGCATGTTACTCAATAGACCAATTACAAAACCAACAAAATGCAGAGACAGCACACAGCTAATAAAAATAAGACCCACTGGATCTTAAAAACTTCCCCCTGAAATTCTGACTATTTAGTCTTTTGCTTTGTATATTTTTAAAAGACAGTGTGACAGGGAGAAAAGGTACAAAATATTCTCCAAAGATGAGTTAGAAAAATTGTAAATGGAACTCCAGAATGAGTCTTTTATGTCTGGGCTACTCTGATAAATCAGACTACTGTCAGTCCCAGGTAATGTAAATCACACAGTGCAGTTTTGATGTGACAAACACATTGATCCTTGCTGATAGTTGTTTTGCATCATTTATCTGAAACACACACCAAGGCAGGCTTATAGGGAAATTCTCTTAACCCGAGATAAACTTGTAATTGACTTCAGTCAAGTTTTGTTGCAAAATGCAAATCCTGAAACTTTCTTCCAGATTGTTTTTTAATTAACACCTTGCTCGGAGCTAATTCACAGTCTTTAAAATGAGCTAGTGAGACACTTTGATCTCTTCTACACCATACTTTTTGACTGATGGGGAAAGCTGCCTCTGGTCTTCCTGTTTAAATACTTCTGGTACATGTTAAACAATAGCCTGGTTATTTCTTTCCCTTATTATCTGAGGCGTAACACAGCATCTCACCTTTTCAAGTACAGTGTATAATTTGTTCCAAATAGCAACTACTCTTGACTACATTGCTCTCCTATTCAAGTGACATGGCTGTGTTGTTCAAATGAGTTAAGTCCTGCGTCACTCTAACACATCTGCTAACAAGGACTCGGAGTGTTTATTCATGTAATCATGCCATTTACTGTTATGCTCCAGTCTTTTTTTCAGCGCTGTCATTAGATGCTCACACTTAGTCCTGGATGTACTGCCACTAGTCAAAAAGCCAGCATAGGATTCTAACTGAAAGCAACCAGTTCTGCAGACGTTCTTACAGAAATTAATACAGTATCTGTCTGCTTCAGGAGCATGAGAAGAAGCTATCCATAAATCTACCTTAAAATAGACTTGTGAAAGCCCAGGAACTGCTTTGTAGGATTTGGCATGCAACATGACATATAGTTAGAGGAAAAAATTCTCTGTTTCCAGTATTAATATATTGTGATCAATAATAGAAACTAAGTTCTGGGGTCAGGCTGAACCTCCTGCCCAGGTTCTGCTAGTGATTGCCTTAAGTTGCAATTCAGTGACTTCGCATTGAACTCGTCTGGAGTTAGATCTTGCACACATTATACGAATGATACAAATGGAGCTTGTGCCTTTGAGAGCTAGACTAAATAGAAGATTAGTCCTTCAGTTTTGTATGTCAGATGGTGATTTTAACACCTACAGCTGTCTCAGAGAAAAAGAGGCTGCTGCAGAATCCCCTGACTTATGCACATAATGCATACAGGTTAGCATCGCTCCATGTAGGTCAGACGTAACCATAAAGGTGGCAGAAGCAAAATTCTGTGGCGCACTTTAATTTCATGGTTTTATATATTTTAGTGTATATATATAGGATATCAACATACAATCCTGAGAGCTGTCTTTGTTCCGTTACAGTGTTATGGAGAAGAGACCAAAATTCACGGCAATATGCAGTTCCACCTCACGTGTCTAACTTGTTCTGTTCACACTTTTCATACAAACTTCTCAAAAGAGCTGCGTTTATCTTCCTCACTTTCATTCAGCTGTGAAGCTCTTTCCACACTGCTAGATAGAAGGGAGAGAGCGTGATTAACTTTAACCAAATGCCCTCTTCTGTTCTTGAAATTATTCCCATGGAGAACGTCTTACACAAATTCTTACATGTGCTGACTCTAACAGACCTATATCTGTTATGTTACTTTACCAAATCAAACCTTTACAGTCGGTTTAAACCAGCAATTTTATCTGGCTGTTTGGTTCTGTGCTTTTATTCTTTGGAGTACCATACACCTCACACTTTGTATGAGTAAAGAAGAAAAATCTTTCAAATAAAGCAAACTAAGAAAAACATAATTTTTCCAGTATTTTTTTTTGTTTATTCTAGAAGTGATATGTTGGAAGTACAGCTAAGTACCCTAAAAATCTTGATTCTGTTCTTTGAGACACAAGACAGCAGAACAATTGACATTTTCTACTGATTATACACAGGGTAATCCACAGAGAGAAAAATAAGAGTAAAGAGATGGAAAACTGAACTGAATGTTTCACTAGTGCTGCTGTTGTCTGCATGTTAATCAATAAAGCAATAAATAAGCTGCCAAGTTAGGCATATCTTCGCTGTGGATTTTGGCCATAATTCTCTAGAGTACATTTAGGGAGAGAAAGAGGTTGATTTCTATTGAATTTGTATTCAAATTTAAGTTACAGAAACAAAATACAGATGTCCTGTTAACACTGAAGGAGTCCTTTCTTCCACTTCATGAAAAGAATAAAAATGGTTTTCCACTACAACGTTCAGAAATCTAAACTTCTCCAAGAGCTTATATATGATGTCTTTCAATTTTTTCCTGTGAATGACCCTGAACAAGATGCAGGTAGAAAAAGCATAGCATCAACAGTTATAATTATATACTTCAAAAAGAAATGGACTTCTAAAAAGACCAAGATAGGTACATATCCTCAAGATGTCTACTATGAATCTTTTCCACCTTTGCAGGTTTTCAAGACTTTGGTAGACAAAACCATGGCTGACGTAGTAAGTAATTCTTTGCGTAGGAGATTAGATCAGAGACCTCCAAAGGTCCCTTACAACTGACAATTCTCTGATTCTGTGTTTCAAAGTAAATTAAAAAAAAAATAAATTTACTTCTATTTTTTACTTTGTTTCATCAATATGGTTTAAAAAAAAAAAAAAAAAAAAAAAAAAAACGTGAAAATCAATTGAGAAATAATTGACAGTGAGAATACTCATCAAGGTAGAAAATAAATAATAATTAAAAAAAAAAAGTGAAACCTGTTCCAATCAAAACCAAACAAAAAAACTGAGAACTAGAAAGAAACAATAATAAGCTAAACATTACATAATGCAAACAAAAGTAGGGACAGTCTGTACTGTATGAAGAGTACAGCACAGCCTCTTCAGAAATATCGCCCTGCATTGGATCAGGAAGTGAACTGTGATCATCTGAGAGTCAATTAATTAATTGGAATGAAAATGAAAGGAAAATTCCTTAGGAATCAGAGCAACCTGCTTCAGTTATTTTGTCATGAACTGATTTATTAATATACGTCTGCTATTTCTCAGTATTGTTCAAACATGAAGACCCATTGACCATACTGCGAGAATATCTAAAATTCTTCCATGATTTTCCAACATTAATCTTCAAACCTAAAATTACTTCCGAGAGCAGACCTTTCCAGAAGTTTTCATTTCCCTTCTGAAACATGCTCTCCAGATGGGTGGTTGCTCTCCAAGCTATGTCCACACCTCCAGTCTATCTCTGCAGAAAAAGCTTTCTAAGAGAAGTTGTAGACATAACACTGTGTACCTTTTTCTGCTAAGCAGAAGAGGCAGTGCACAAACTGAATAGGAGCGTCTTGGTTTTCCCAAGTGAAACCTGCAGGGACCAGCCTGCTTTATTTAATTTTAAAAGAAGAATTACAAAGCCAGATCCCAATTCATTCCAAAATATGTTTTCTGAATTGACACCTTCCCCAAGGGAGGGAACTTCATGTGACAAAGCAAATAGAATTCACTTTCTTAGTGAAAACTGGCTGCCCCCCAGTTTAAAAAAATGCCATTTTTCATCAGCAGTAACTCCTGAAGTTTGCGGTGACTGCTGTGCTTTATTTCTCAGTGTTGATTATTTTTATGGCCTTTGCAAAAATAACTTTTACCATGTAAACACAAACTCAACTTTCCCTCTATATACACATCATCTCACATGGCCTATCTTCGCATGACACATCAGTCAGCGTGAGCAAGGGAGAGCAGCCGTTCTCAGGCTCGGGGATGCTGAACCTCAACACTGGACCATGGACAGCTTTCCTGATGTTCAGCAGAACTACTGCTCTTCCTAGCACAGTATGTGGTTAAAGACCATTTTAGATTGCCGTCAGAACATAAACATGCTACAAGTCAGCTAGTTTCTATGGAAACCACACTCAGTAAGACAGACAGGGTAGGTCACTGCTTCAACAAAAGATAAACAAACCGGGAATAGCTAATGTGTGAAACCTCAAATTATTTTCCCCTCTAAACAAGAGTGCTGTTTGCCCTCAGTGATAACTCTGGATAAGAAGGAGCACATGCAGAAAGCATAGACTGAACACTCCAATAGTTTTTACTAATTTGGGAAGCACATTTTCAGCATTTTAAAAAGACTTAATTTGTAAGGTGGTGAGCCAATGTATGATTCCTTCAAAGGTTTCAAGTTTGATTCCTTAAAATAGTGAGATATTAAAAATCAGTTATCTCTAAAGCTGAAATCTTCATCTGAAGACTGTCCCTATTCATCCATCATAGTTTAGTCTCTATCCATTTTCACGCATCGCAGGTTTTATAAGATGATAATCAGTGGTGTCATAAAAATAAAAGCTGGATTGTCAAAGAAACTTCGAAGACACTTGATTGCCCAAAACTCTTCAGAGCATGTATACATTTCAGTCTTAAGCTTTTAAGAGGTAAAGTTCTGAAATTATTGCATTACTTTGTTTAGTCATACCAATTCAAAAAACAAAAACAAAACCCCCCAAAACATTTCTACCTCCTGTTCTGAAACAACTAGAAAATTAAATTCAAAACTAAAACTGGTAACGACAGCAGCTTCTCTGCAGTATATCTTCACCAGCAAACACTCTTAAGCCTTTACCATGAATATTCATCCCAGTAAAAAAGGAACACCTCAATATAAATGGAAACAGGAATAAAAGGGTTACAAAAAGCAATACCAAAGATTATTTTCACATTTAGATAGTCATGCTTTTCTACTATTCCTGAAGTTTTATAAATAACATAAGAGCTAGCTGGCATAGCAAGAGACCTAATTATAAACAAGTTATAATTAAGTACCATCTCTAAATTATATAACATAATATCAATATAAATGTATTCATTATGTAAATGGATTTTTTTTATTGCTCATTTAAAATACATAATGAAAATGCAGATAGTAGGTGGACAGCATGCTAAATAAGGGCACAAATGAAGGAAACACATCTTGGCAGAGACAGAAGATGTAGGTGTGAAAGAACAAGAGCAACACTTAGTTGTCTCTTTGATAACAGATAAGCATGTATGCTCATGAGCTGGCCTCATGCATCACATCCAGTTTGGAAGATTTCAGTCAGAGACATGCACTATATTTGCTTTGAATTTCAGGAGCTGCTCTCCTTTCCCTCTCGAGAGGGCATAAGAAGAATGAGGAACACACATACACATCCAAACTGTTTTCTCTACCAGAATCTCAGCCCAAAACAAATCCAAGAACTCCCCTATACGTGAAGCTGAGCAGCATTAAGGTTTGAACAAGATACCTGAAGAGCTTAAAACACTATTTTCAACTACTTGAGCTCCTAAGGAGACAGCCAGAGACTAAAGAACTCATGTTTTCTGTGGACCAGACCAGGCACATGCTACCCAGGTACATTTCTGAACCCTGTGGGATGAAATAATAGTAATTCATCACCCCAGACCAATGCCAGGAATCTAAATACTCCAGGTGAAATGTAATTATTTCAAACAAGCCAGCATATATTGTTATTAACTGTATTTACAGGTCCCAGGTGCAGAGCACAGATGGAGCATCTAACAAAGACCATGACAGTTCAGAAAAGTTTCCATGAGAAGCAATAACTACTCTATGTGGCACCTACTGAGTGCTCATACTCAGTTTTGACAAGAACTAAATCTATTTTTCCAGAACGTAGAGCAATACGATTTGGCATATCCCAAAGAAGCCTTTCTTCCTCCCTCTCTGTATTTAACGTCTTGATTATTTTACAGCCCCTGGTTCCAGCTGCTGAAGTTGTCAGGTTGTAAGACACTTAATGACAACATTTAGCTCTTGAGATTTGATGTAAGGAAAACATCGGTCAGTGCTTTTAAAAGCAGCTCCTCATTCTGAGTATCTTTCTTGTGAAATTGGAAGTATAAAAATTAGTAGTTCTCAGCATGCAAACCACACATTTAAACATCCTTTCAAAATAAATATTCTGCCAAACATTTACGCAAATCTACTGAGTCCTACAAAAAACTTCAAGCCCTTCCTTCAGCTTCTCTCCAAGCTGCTTCTTTTACCTCAAGAGATCCAAGCATACCCTTTGTTTCCTCTTACCTTAGACATTTCCTGTTTAATTTTTTAATTATAAGAATGATACTGTTCTTAATTTAGCTGGATTTATAATCAATAAATAATCGATGTAATTACAGCACGAGTGTATACCCACTGCTGTCTTAACCCACCTCATGATTTACAGCTTGCTAGATGTTCAGCATATTTCCTTCTGTATTAAGAGACAAATCCCCTTACCGTATCTTTCAGTTGGCCAAATTCCTGCCTGTTACCTCCACACCTCCTTTGTAGTAAGAAATCCTTTTGAAACAGGCTCACCAGGGAAAATCCCAGTTCTCAGGTACCAATCAGACTTGGCTGAAGCCACAGGTGGGGAATGTCCTTTCTTTAATTAGGGAGCCTTACAGATGGTTTGGCACATCGTCCTATTATAATTACTAACAGTTAAGCTAAAGCCAAAGAAATTGCAGAGCTTTATTGGTGTTCACAGTAAAAACCCAACCAAAACACCATCACTCCCAAGGCACTGTTATCAATGACCAAAAAAGACTAGACTGAAGTTACATGCATTTCAGCATCAATTTCCAAAAGAATTAAAGGTGAATTTCCAGCCCTACTTTTTGAAACTGTGTCAGGAATCACTGATACTGAAAGTTCACACCGTTTTATTTACCTCTGTACCACCTTTGGACTGAAAGTCCATCCCGAAATTCAGAAAAATTTAAATTTTGCTAGTGAATAATCTGTTTTAATATATCAAAGCTTTGTCAGGTTAGGGAGAGACAGATGACCAGCTTTCAAGCATTTGAGCATGCAGAGCTGTTCCCTCATTTATGGCCTGCTTTTGCAGACACCTCATTATGTGCTTGAATATGCATTATGAGGAGTCCCATTACCTTAAATGCGATTGGTTCCAGCATATAAAACTGGGCCAGAACGTAAGGCTGTGCTGCAGTTGGATATTAAGCAGTCTTTATTTACTTTAATGAGTAAGATGTACAGAATCAACTCACAGAATCAACTAGGTTGGAAAGGACCTTGAAGATCATCTAGTCCAACCATGTTCATATCCTTAAGGGTTTTTTCCCTCTTTCTAGAGAGGAATGAGGTTATTCTCTTCAGGTATCATATCTGTAGACTGAAAACCTTGATATTATTTTCCAGGCAATTCTTCCTTCAGTATTTTATCCTGAAATATGTTCAGGCTTTGAATTTTACAAAAAGCTGACTCAATTTTGTCATTTTAAGATGCTAACTTGTTTTTGTTCAAATGACTGCCCCTTTTTGCTCCAAGTCAGGATGTCGGCAAGTTAATAGTCCTTTTTTAATCCTGCCACCTCTCTAACCCAGGACCAAGGAAGCCCATCCAATAATGCCTTCCTCAGAAATACCAGAATAAGAACTCCAACACTACAGAGGCAGTGCAGAAAACACAGATATTTTCCGGAGCCTTTACTCTGAGCTTCACAAATTATTGTTTTGATAAATTCATCAGGGCTTCAGCCTGTTCAGTCATGCAGCATAGGAGAAGCCAGGATGCTAATTTTGTCTCTGCCTCAGCTAGTGGCCATATCAGTGGTCAGGTCAACCAGATCCATCCTGCTTGTGGGTCGGGAGGGTGGGATGGGTACAGATCAGCTGGGAGCAAGCCCAGTTCTGGAAATCTTATACCCGCTGCACGACATCCATCAGGTCTGTGCCTGCATAAAGAAGGTAATTAATCTTTTGTTGAGAGCTATTTAGTTTTGCTGTCTTGGAGCATACAAAATATGATATGTATTCACAAAACTTTGAGCTACCTTTTCCAAGGCAGAATCTGCAATCTATTGTTAAAGGAATAAAATTACTTGGTGTCCTTTATCACTGTAAACTACTGTTACAATGTTATGATCTACTCAAAGAATACTCCGTAAATACCTAAGAATATGGCTTCGGGACTCTAATTAGCTGGACATGGCAGGCTAAATCTCAAGGACCACATTTGTCCAATGGCCAAAATTCCATTATAACTGGCCTTTTATTTACATGAATGCAAAATGTGTTTTCATGAAGCCTTCCTAGCATCTCTGCCACAAAATTTAAAAATAACCCATTCATTAGCAATTACTAAGTGTTTGTACACAATCTTTTCATAGGTATTCATGCTGCAGAAGTCTGGCCTAAAGGATTAGAGCTATTGACTAAAATGAGGGGGAAACTGCAGCAACTTGCATCATGCATTATACATAGCATGAGAAATCCTAGTGGCACCCAGACATTGGAGGCAAAATTTCCTTAGATCCTCATGGTGATAGCTGAGTCGGGTATTCTGTGCACGGAGAGAAAGCAGATTCCCCCAAAGTCAGGCTGACATCAAGGTACAGTAACTGAATATCACCATTCAGTAGAATCCCAGGAGGAGGAATTTGCACTGAATTTCTAACACTTTAACGCACATGTGTGAATTTAAAGGGAAGGTGATGGAAAAGCAAGAGTAAGATGTGATTCTAGAATTTTAAGGGTAGAAATAAACCTATGTGTGAGGGTCTGGAGGTGACATTTCAGCCAAAGGAAAAAAGTTCAGACCCCAGTTAGTAAGTTTAAGGTGCCAGTTTCAAGACTGGGGAGTCAGGTCATTTTGTACCTCAATATCTAACAACTGGCATACCAGTACAAGCAGCATTACATCGTCTTTAACCTCCATCATCTAAAGTCATATTAACATACTAAAGTCAACTGTGAATAGCAAGGGAAAGAACTTAATATATCACAAAACAGAAGTAGGATTTTGATCAGTGAATATAAAAACATCTCTGCAATCGTGCAGCGCAGAAAAATTGCTAATGAAACTTGCTGTGTCTAATTATTTTTTTACACCATTTGCCATACTGACTTTATAAAGTGAGAACTGGGAAATACTCCCAACTCACGCAGAAGGACAGTTCCTTATTTACTGGGTGAATTCTAAACCGGTGATGTTTCAGGGAAGAAGCAGAAATCCAAAAATTCAACAGCTGACAGACTGAATAGGCAAAATGTTCACCCTACTATAGTTGCTTGGAGCTTAAAGTTATTACTTGAAGCAGTATGATCTGAAGATCGGGTCCTGTATTTATCTAAAAGGTTCAGGTCTATTTTCCTTTGCCTAGGAAAATTCTAGCAGAAACAGTCTCGAAGCACTTTTTTTTTTTTTTTTTTTTTCCCGTTGTTGTTCAAGATGCAACATAAATACTTGTTTGATATTTATTTGAGAAGCAGACTCTAGAGCCTAAACCACAGTGATAAGTTATCTAGCAAAATACAGCTAGTTTCTATTATTTTATTTTTTTTTAATTTTCACTCAGAATTCTTTTCTCTCAGCATTTCCCACCAGGGACTTTGGTGTGACTATCTGCTAGAAAATTATCAATTAACTAAGGGAATTCTTCGCTTTTCTACAGCTCTTCTCATTAGTGAGAAGAAAAAGAGGAAAACAAAAAAACCTTAACTGGTTTATCTGGGTATTTCTCCATATAGTCAAGATTCGGTCACAAGAAAATACAGCAGAATCAGTCATGTCATGCACTCCTCAGTAAAATGACACTATTTCCAGCTTGTAAAAGGCCTCCATTGCTCCTAATCTTGAAATGAGGTTGCAGAAACATTCTTAAACACAGTAATTTCAGTGGTTGAAATGGGTCCTTGCCAGGCAGAGACCACTCGTACCCCTCTCTCGACACCTCCCCACTGGACAAAGTAGGGGTGCTGGCTCTGACAAGACTTTTCCTCAGGAGCTGCCAAGGGCATTTGTTGAGGGATCATTTCGTCCCCAGGCTTTTTTATAAGACTGATAAAGAAAGGACGGAAAAGAGAAGGGAAGGAGCTTCCCCAGGGACTCTTCCCTCTTCTGGAATTATCAATTCTTCCTTTTACTTTTAGCCCTAAAGGTCTACCTATGGCTGTGCTCATGGAGACCTACAGGGAAGGCAGCTCACAGAGAGCAAGGGAAAGCAGGCTGCATTATCAAAGTGAGGATACTTTTTAAAGAGGGAGGGCAGAGGGAGGAGAAAAGCTCAGTGAAGGGAGGAATGGGGGGAAATAGGGAACTCCATGTCACACTGGGAAAAGGGTGAGGGAACACTCTGGACTGGGAATTTCACAGGAATTGCAGAGATCCAAGCATGACATGCAAACATAGAGTAGGGTGTAACAACGCTGGGATTTCGCATGTTATAGGTGCTTCAGAGGAGAAACTGGATGCGAAGTTAATGATACTCCAAAACAACATATGAACAAAAATACCTTAATAAAGTGTAACTTCAGCATTTCCACAGATACACTCAGTTAAAAAGCTGGGGCAAGGGAATACACACTGGGGATACGGGATTCCGTGTATCCATGGGCATACTCAGCTCTTCACATTCTCAGAACTTTAAACATGTCCCTTTACCCCACTTAAGGTGGCTGTATACCCCAGCCTCAACAGTTATTGTAATAGTAAGGGTCTGAAATTGTTCACCTCTTGAGGGTAACACATGTAAAACACTGCAGGTGTACTTCAATAATTCATTACGTTTAATCAGTCTGGTACCACCATAATTAGCAAGGTAACATATGCATAAACAAAAAGGTAATCAACATTAATAATATTTTTTTCTAAATATTTAAGACAAATTCCAATAGGTGCTAGGTTATAAATACTAAACATATATTTATTTTGCATTATTAAAAAACCTCTGAATCCATTAAGCAAGTGGAAGATGAGAAAGCCTGTGTGCCAAACCAACCCAAGCTTCTCCAACTGGCATTCCACTGCAGAATTATGAGCTAAATATCTTTGTAAAAATATTGTTTCATAAAAATTATACTGTGGTCCCCATGTTTTTGAAATAAAGCTGCAATTATAACTGGATGGACTCTAATTCTGCTACCACATATCTGATTTTCTTCAGTACATTCTATGTGGTTCCAGTGTGTGCATAGCATAGAGATGCTCTATAGTGCAAGTCCAAAACATCCAGAGCACATCAGCCTCAAAGCACGTGTGTGTGCAACTTCTCTGATTTATTTTATGTGGGATTTTTTTTAATTGGAAATATTAGTTTTAGCACGAATCTGCACAGTGGATCATGAATATATGTTTGTACAGACCTTTAATACTGCAGCAAGTTCTGGTAGCACACTGAGAAAACCTCAGCCTTTACGAAGCGGAGGTTGCCTGGTATCTACATGTCTAGTATCACCAGTGAAGCAATATTAATGCTGTCTCAAAATTCCAATGAATTGCCTCAGTATTGAGAATTTGCCTCACATATTTGTAGTGTCTCTTATGCCGAAACTAAACACCAAAAGCACCTTTTCAATAGAGAGTGTTTAGGAACTCAAGAATGGTTCCTTGCCCAGATCTTTCCTATCCTGGATAATTATTTAATTTTTATAAAAGAATAAGTTTTCTGTTTTATAGTTTTTCATCTATAAAACAGAGAGAATGCACTCTCCACAGTACACAACACAGAGAAGACTACATTAACACATTCACCCCATTAGCTGTAAAAAAGTGAGACAACTGTTTTCTAGGACATAAGGATTCTCATGTCTTTTTATAGACACTACAGGGGGCTTTCAGCTTTGCTTTCCTCATATTAATTTTGAGCTGCTTCATGATCTTCAAGCAATAAAAGAAAGCTGTTTCTATAGATCTGTTATTATGTCCATTCACATAACAAATGTTAGACAGACATTTTTTCCAGGTTTGGGGGTTCTGCCTTGGTATTTTTAGATAAGGTACTTCTAATGCCTGATAAATTCAAAGGAAGGAGCATTGCTTCGTACTGTTTTCCAAGCACTGATGGTAAACTGCATTCTAGCATTACAGTTTCGCAGGACTAGCTATGTCATGCCCAGTTTAACATCAGACAGATAAGTGTTATTTAATAAACGAGCCCCTAAATGTAATAGAATTATAGTGGAAAAATGTAGTAGTAAAGTAAATTATCTCTATATGATCACATAATATGGGAATAGGCTTTCTCCACTTTATAGTACCTTTAGACACACAGTTTATGACTGGAATTTTAAAGATGACTTGCTGAATGATGCTGCATACCTTGCAACTATATGTATTTTAACAATTTCTTTTTAACTAATAACATGGAGAGAGTAACCTTGTTTGCTTAGCAAAACCAGACAACAACTTGTGTGAGCTGATTTTATTTAGAGTTTTTCTCCTGGAGATGGAAGTGGGCTACACCTAATCAGCTTTTTGACTTGGACAGCAACAAACTTAGGAAATCGAGTAAAATCCATGTTAAACTAAACACTAATAAACCACATTTATGGCTGAACAACTACTCACATATTCCCTCAAGCTAAACTTTCATACCAAAATAAATATTTTTTACCAATATTTAAAAAAAACCCCAAACCAACGAAATCAACATTGTAATCTAGAAGATCATGCATGCCACAGCTCTTTCAGGGTTGGCTGGTTTTTAGGCCTTCGGTGAGGAGTATGGTTTTATGTCACAGCCAGACTTGTTTGTGCCCAGGGAAAATTGGAGTTTACAGTTACGCCTTCAAACACCATTCACTGACTTTTTATTAATAAAAATATAGTACACTTCAGAACAAAAATCGGCCATTAAACTACAATTCCTCCCTCTCCTTGCTCCCCAGGTTAGAGATTTCTCAATGTCCCCATTGAGAAATGTAACATATTATATCCTCTACATATTGTTTGTGATTTGTACTTACTGAAGAAACACTGCAGAGTAATGACAGCTTACGTGTTTTACCTCAAGGATTCACCAAGCGGACAACAGGTCTAGGGGAAATTCAACAGTGGCTGAAAATAGTTACATTAGCAGATAGCCTTAAACGACACAAGTACTCTAAACTTTTCTTTAAACAAAAAAAATCTTAATTTTCACAGAAAAAAAAATAGAGAAAGTCTATACTTTTGAAAGACAAGCACATGAAAAGCACTTACATTTTAGTGAGATATATTCAAATTATGCTGTTGTCTTCCTTAAAATTTTTAGGAAAACAACAGGTTTGATTTCCTCTAGCCCTATAATCTGAGAAGAACTTGGTATAGAAAAGCACATTACTAAATGTTATTTACAGGTCTCGTTTTTCCTAGATTTCAATACCAGCAGTCTGCTATTTTTTAATGTAAAAAGAAAAAAAAGCAAAGCCCTGCCCCAAAAATACAAAATTAATACTCTGACATAACCACTGACGGTATTACTTAACTTATCCCATAAGTTTAAAAGAAGAAAAACTTCTAAAAGCATTTATGGTGCTTCCTCAATTGGAAATTGCTTCTTTAGTAAATGTGTTAAAGCAAAAAGTACTTTTCTTCTGTAGCTCTGCATCAGGCAAAAATCACTTCATGACACAGAATATTTCAAGGAGGAAAGACCAGCACAAAACACCGTAAATAACAGTTTTTCCTAACTTTAAGTTAAAATTTTACTAATATTCGTTGCACATGCTTATCATCATACATTACAGAAAATGTAAGAGAGAGGACTGTTGCGTAGAATCAGGTAATACTGCAGATAGTAATTGGAAAAGAAATGTAATCACACAAAAATACGAATGTGTATTTCTATAGATATACTTAGGCCACGGAGGACTTTAGGATATAGGTAAACAAAGTCATGCCACTGTAGTGTGTAACAGCAAGAGGAAAAATATGACCTTCAGTTTATCTTTTACCTACTGCACATAGAAAACTAATGTGCTTAATGCTTGCCAGAACGTTAACAAGTGCAGTGTATCACGGGATGAGATGGGGAAAAGAATTCCCTTATTAAACAGCCAGCGAATCGTAGGTGTTTGGACATGACGTGTGGTAGCACAGTTTTGTTGTAAATCCAGAATATTAATCCTGGTTCCACCACTGACTTGACACATGGATTAAGTTAAGACATTTTATTCTCTGCCCTTTTTATTCGTAGGATTCTAACGCTCACTTTCAGTCAGTCCTCCTTCGCCTCCTGCTGTGTACCATCCTGCTTGTTTTCCCATTCCCCCTGGAAGGAGTAGAATGAATTGAATTTCTCCCTGAAATAAACCTCTTTCAGTGTATTTGTCAGCTACTTCTTTTTTAAAGCTGATATACTCTTCATTTTTCTCTACTCTTTATCTCATCTCCACTACAACAGAATGTCAGTTAATCAGGATGACTTTTGTTTGAATTTAGCAATTCCCTAAACAGGGTATAGTTATTAGCTGAGATTAGATCTACACAAATACCAAGGTATTTGAACTGTTCTGTCATTTACAACTTCAATCCCTGGTGTCTTGCTAGGATATTCCAATTTCAGTTTGAAAGTACAAGTCATACTAAATCCCACTCCTACAATTTATACATACATCCTCCCAATCTCACAAAGTACATGATTTTTTTAGGATTTAATCCCTTATTACTAGTCCACAAATCTGCTAATTGAGTACTAAGCAATTCATACTATTATTTCCTTTATCATGTAGTTTTCTTTGTATTCATTTTTTCATTATTCCATCATTATTTTCAGATATTACCTACTACCTATATTGCATCACCAATAACACCCATATGGTAACATCAGCTTCTCTAAGATCATCAAATGTAATCCTTATTTTTTCAATTCCCTGTCCCCTTTAACAGACGTCTCTCCATTCTGACCCTGTTGCAAAACATGTTTCTTGGCCTTTGATAAGGCTAAAATAAAGTGAGAGGCTAACAAAATGTTGCAGGATCAAATCCTCAGTGGAGCCACTGACTTTCCTGCTGCTGAATTACTCTTGGACGGAGCCTCACCAGCAGACCAGTCCAGCAGGGTATCTGAAGAGCTGCTGTCGTTTCTCACTCATTTAGACATCACCTGGTCCTCTAAGATGCATGATTCCTGTTTATCCCAGAGACAATTTGGGTGTAGAGCCTGAAAATGTCCATCAGGCCACCTGATGTATAAAGACAGTGATGATACTGGCAATTTTTTTCCCTGTAGCTCAGAAATCATGGTTCTGCTTCTAGTCTAATTATGTTCATATAAACTACAATTAATTTTTCCTGTTTACCAATTAGCCTGGAGGATTTGCTGAATATATTTTGATGCTCAGCCACCAGGTACTTGCAGAAAATGCAAATTATGATCCATGAATTCATTTGTAACACAGCAGAATCTAAATAAAGAATGAATACTTGGCCATTTATTCATGTGATAGCATCAACTACACAAAGTAATTCTTGTAAAAATCAGTGGAGTTTTATTTCCTGGCAGTGACATGTGGATAAAAAACCCCAACCCAAACATACAGAGTACATGTATAAATAATCTGACTTGGTTTTTTCTCTTTTTAATTCAGAAAACTCATATTATCTGAAATATTTTATCTGATATTTCTTGATCCAAACTTTATCAGTGCTGTAAATTGTTACTGTAGTACCTCTTTTCCAACTGGTTCCATTGTTTATTATGTATATGTAAAGAACATGAGCATAATGAAAAAAACCTTCCTAGATTCTCCCTGAGGGACTGAGATCCCAGGGGGAGTAGGAAAGTCTTCAAGTAAAAGTTTTGGAGCTTTGCCTAAAGATATTTGGAAGAGCAAAACAACTACTGATTTATGAATAGGTTTGGTTAATGTTCCTTAACATCTTCCCATTAAAAAACTAAGTTTCTAAATAGTTTTCTTGTTAAATTTCAGAAAAAATGTTGCTTCTAATAAGTATTATTACCTTGTCACAGAGGAGTTCAAATTTTTTCCACTGAAATGAGAGGTTACAACAGTGATGACATCTTTAATCCCAAGAAATAGAACGACAATTGCTCACATGGCTCAACAGAGGTATAAACTGAGGACTGTGCCTACAGTAGGAATGTACTTAGTCCCGCAGACTTTATTTGGACAGTCTTAACAGTTCATTGATTTACTAACTTCAAGTGGGCTTGTTTTACGAAAGAAAAGAAAGTTAGTTTAGCAAGCTCTTCAGTAGTTTAACAGAATCCCACAGTATTTAGTGCAAAAAAACAACCAGGGTGTTTACAGTGCTCAGCTCCCTATTTTTTCCTCCATTCCACAGGCAGTGGTTTTTTTTTTTCAAAACATCCCAGGTAACACACTTGTCAAACAACTATTTTTTCTAGATTCACCATGACCGTACTTCCACTTTCAGAAGCTAGATTGAGTAACATGAAAGTTGGCTTCCTAATACACCCCAAGTCAGCCAACAGGCTCCAATGGTTCGCTCATTCCACTAACCTTTTCCTGACCATTTTACAGGAAAGCAAAAAATATCCTGAAAAAATGCTTGGTGAACATGAAATTTTTAGTGGCTTCAGTCTAACATGTATTTGATTTTAACTGGTAGAGACGTGACAATAATTCTCTCTCTCACACAAATGTTAGGAAAAAGAATATACTCTTTTTATCTAGTGCCTCCTTTTTAAAATTACTGCACAAAATTATCACAGGAAGTTGACATTGCCCAAGCTTTTCTTCCTTACTTAAAAGGAAAGAAGGTATCAAGTTACACAATACTGTACCTGATTTATGAATGATTTGGTTTATTGCATCACATTTAAGAAATAATCTCATGATTTTGTAGCATACAGCAATTGACAGCTAGTGAGTTTGATTAAATATTGAAGCTGAGGCATTTAATCAATGTTGATAGCCATTTATGGGAGGCACATTGAAGCTCAGACATTTAATCAATCCTGATAGCCATTTATGGCAAGCATTATATACCACAAAGCAATAAAGATTATAGCTATTATACAAAAACTATACCACAAAAAAAGAGAAAAACTGAAAAAAGAATATCTCAGAAAATGGGCCCCATTAAATGTTCTCTGGATTCTCCAAAGAGATGATCAGTGTATATAAAGTACTTTACCGAGAATGAATACCTGTCCTTGGCATCAGTGCACTTTGGATGTAGATAATGTGATGATGGGAATCATGTCCACAACAGCCGATTTAGCCATTTTGGAAGTAAAACACTATGGAGAGATTGGAGGTACCAGCAGAGAGCGGTGAGAAGATGGAAAGTTACCTCCTTCCAAATAACTAACAAGACCCTTAGAGATGCTGTGGCCAGCAGAGCCATCCATCCAGGTGTTCCTGCACCACTGTCTGACCACTCTGTCAGGAACCGCACCCCAAGGGGCCTGACTCTTCACTGCCTTCCAGCCTGGGAGAGATTTACATCTGAGAGTACGTGACTGGAAAGAGAGATTACAATTCTGTGTGTGTGCTGCACAGCTTTTTTACACCTGCTTCACCACCACCACCCCCCCTCAAAAAATCCCAAATCTTCCCTGCCAAAATAACTCCTTGAGAGAACCAATATTCACTAGATTTCAGAATTTTAATCCTGTTGAGAGTATTTATTCAGTTTTTATCAAGTGTTTCATTACAAGGAAGAGCTTTACAGCTGCTTCTGCAGAACAAAAGATACAGTCGGTAAGTTTTACAAAAGTTTTGGTGTATAAAGCAAAATCAAAAAGTCATTCAATATTGTGGGCAATATTGACTTCCAAAATATCGAGCTCCTTTATTTTTTACAGTCTGTATTTTGAAAGAAAACCTCCATCTGAAGAAGACACCATTGATACTTATGCATATGTTTCCATAGCATTTTGGTTAAGGATGACCAGACCTTTAGGGGAAAAGTTATTATTGCTAAGCCACTAAGAATACTAGTTGTATGCTTTTGGGTCACATAGTCTTATTTAAGAAGCAGACAGCTAAATGTTTTCTCAAAGAAACAGCTGGGTCATATCCTAATTAAATCAGGTTTAAGAGATTGTCCTTAGATAATTATTCATTACAAGGATTCCTGCCCTTGCTAAAGGATTAGTCCTGCTCACTGTTAGGTTAACTATCTGTTTGCCTGACTTGCTTGTTAAATTTGCAGCCTAAGAACATGTCAGGCCTCCATGTAAGTGTACTTGCATTAATGAGAAAAGCATCTAATCAATGCCTAGTACATCTTCCCTTCGCCTTTCCCTGCCCCTAGCATCCTCTCCCAGACAACCTCACCACTGATGACAGCTTTCATGGAAAAGTGTTCAAACAAAATGCAAAGCAGTGGCAGCAACTGATTCACAGCTTTCTAACACCGTGATTATCATAATTACATTGTTCAACCGCTATTCCCTTACCTGTTAAACACACGCAATAATTCTTTTTTTTTACTATGACTGTTCTTCACATGTATAATTTCAGCACTATACGTGCAACAGGAATGTAATAAGTCACGTATGAGTGGGTTTTAGAAGGTACGGTTCCAAGAGCTGTTAATTTAAAGCCATTCACAGTATATTTAAATTTTTGCAGGCGGTGTTATCAGTGGTGTCACTAACACATTTATATTGCTTTTCTGTTACTTTTGAATTTTGCGTTCTCTTATAAAAGCAGGGTGGACTCCATTAATATACTAGAACACGCTGTCAAGTGCTTCACCCTCTCAGAGTGTGGTAGTTACCATATTCATCTCCTCCTTCCTACAAGTCTCTGTTTGTTTCGTTCAGTGACCCCAATATATGATGTTAGTAATTGGGTCCTTAAATTAATATCAGAGAATTTGTATACACTTTCCTCCAATCTTCCCTCTCCCTGGGAAGCAGAAATCATGGAATCATTATTTAAGAAACATTAAGAACTGAAAGGCAAGTGATTACACATAGCTGTTGGTTTTAGGTTGCTTGGTCAGTTTTTGTTTTTACTGATGGGTAAGTCTGAAGTATAACTATTAAAAGATACATGTACAGCATTAAGTATAAGAAGCAGGACTACATCCCAGCAACTTACTGGATTCATCAGTCGTTGAGACCTATAGAAGTCCTTCAAAATTAATTTAGTTTTTATGGAGAGAGCTGCTGACACTGCAGTGAATTTGGCCAGGTCAATAGGAATTTTCCGTGCATAAGCACGTGAGTCTGCAGAACTACCTGAGGTTTCCTAGGTATCACGGACATTAATGCAAGTTGTGGGGAAAGAGCATTTCTCTTTCAGCATACAGCATGATGAAGACAGCTTGGATTTTCTGTCTTTTCTATAGGTCTGATGAGAGACATTTGCAAACCAGCAATCAAAAATAAAGTCATTAGATTATTAGAGGACAAAGTTGCCAACCTGAGTAGCTATGTCTCGCTTGCATTATCTGAAACTAACATCCACATATTTTATTTTGTATTATAAGTAATTTTTCTGTTCACTGAAGTATATACTTGTTTTGCATTAGTGTTGCTGTATTATCACTGGGATGTGTACAAACCCCCGAATTTCACATTTCCACCCCAGTGAAATGTCAAGATTACCAAGTTACAAGATATATATCATTATAACAAAATGCAACTTCATCAAGGAGGAACTAAATTATGTTTAAACAGAGATACAGAGTAGAAAATTTACAATTATTTACATTATAGGTGAAATACTGTCCTATATAAAACGCCTTGTGCAGCCCTAGCAACATTTATCCTTCAGCAGTCTGATCCAGCACTCAATTTCTCCAGCGCTCATCCTGACAGCCGATTACTCCAACAGCATGAATCCAGAGTCAACAACCAAAAAGGGACTATCCTGTCCGCTTTAAGACTAATCTAGAAATGGGGTCTAGTAGGTCACTCCATTATGATTCACACTTGTGTTATAATTTCTGTTTTTAAATAATAAATAATTTATTTCTGCTGGTTGTGAAACTTAGTATCTCTTCAGATTAATGTCTTTCCTCTGGCTGCTTTAGAGCATTTGCACGCACTTGCATCTCCTGCTGTGTCTTCAGTTGTACTAGTTTCACTCATTGCAGCTTCAGTTAATTGGCAAGGTGCAGAACTGTTGTGATGAGGCTGGTCTTCAGACTCGTGTATCGTATCATATTAGGTGGATTATAACACTTTCACTGCAATTCTTAGCTTCAGAGCTGTAGTGGCAAACCAAAGAATGGTTAGAGTGCAAGTAAGATGTTCCTACGTGTACAGCTGATATTTAGTTTCAGCCAGATTCCATTTTTCAGAGAGGAAACCACTACATGATAAGCAGAAGCACCTTTCTTGGTGGGGTTTTTTATGTTTTGGGGCTTATTTTGATCCTGGCTCAAAGCCAAATTTTTGTTTGAAGAAATGATCCTTCTGACTACATTTTCTTCAAAAGGCTTTTATGTCTGAAGCAGAATTACTAGTTAAGTAAAAGGATAATCATTATGCAAGAGGCAGGGCGTTCTCCTGGAACGTGGGAAATCTCAGCACTTTCAGTAAGAGAAATGGGTAGGAAATGCCATAGAACCAGATTACTCAATGTACCAGAGCTCTTTTAACCCACATAAACACGTAGTCTTACTGAGAAAAAGGTTGATTCAAAAGCTCTGTTTTTAAGATAAATAGTCTTAAATGGGCTATTGGATATTCTAGCATGGAGCACAGTGTTCTGAACAATGTAATTTTCTTTCTCAAGCAGTATAAAAATGTCAAGGGCCTCACATTTGAGGGGGAAAAACAGCCACTGTAAAGCATTCAGCTCTGTCATACTAGCTACCTTGAAAGAAAATTAATACAGAACGCACAAAAATGGGAATAGACACAAATATGGAAACCAGCTGAGTTTCATGGAAGCATTACACTGATTCAAGGTTCTTTAATGAAAAAGGAAAGTTTGGTAGATGAAGATGTAATTATTGAAGAGAGTGCAAGAAACTACAGACTTGAAAGTGAATGGATAGGGCTGCAAGAAAGAAAAGAAAAAAGAATCAAAATCAATTGAGCTATTTCAGGGAACACTCCAGCATACCTTTAGTGAGGCAACAAAGGGTCCTTTGAAAGAGAGTGTTAGACACTTATTTAAACACGCCTAAGTGAAAAAATAAATATCAATTATAGTACAGGCTCATAATTATTTTAATAAGAAAATAATAGAATACAGCAACAGAATTGTTAAGAAGAAAATGTCTGTTTCAAATTATTTGACTGAATAAAAGACAGAAAGGGAATAATGATGTGCCTGCTCTGGGTATGTGAAAAAGGATCAATGTTCTGAAAGAGTGGGAACTCAGAAAACCCACAAGACATTTAGATCTATCAGAAATTACTTAAACAATTTTGCAATTAAGGCCCTAAAGGAGAAGAAAGAGAGCAACAAAATGAGCAATAAATATTTAAGCAACAGAATTTCTGTATATTAGTTTCTTCTTAAATAAATTTTATCCAATTATCTGGTGTGAATCATGAATTATGGCTGGGAGAAATACAATCATGAAGTGAAGGTGTCATTTCTAGTCCCAGATCAATGTCATCTGATGCACGCTTAATCGTTAAACTGCAAGGGGAATCCAATTTTTACTTAATTTAATTAAAATATTGGCATCCTATTAGATTTAATTCTATAGAGAAAAATACTCCAATACTCAGCTCAGCGCATATTGTTGAACTGTGCATTGACTAAGTAGGCTAACATCAACCCTTATTTTATCTTCCTACCGATTCTGCAGAAGAGCCCAGATCATCACTCCAAAGACTCCAAAGTCTGACAATCTGAGCAGAGGTCAGAGCTAAAATGTTTAAGTGCCTCCAGGTTCCCCTTCAGTCTTCACTAAATCCATTTCTGGAGAAGGTTTCAGTTTCTCAGTATTTGAATTCACTATGCTGCTTCAAGCACTACAGTGCAGGATGTGCTGTGCTGCAGAGATGATGTCCACTTAAAGATCTTATTTTAAATTTTACTAACTTTTCATATCTCTGTTACATATTTGCACTAGACTATAGGGAAAAACTGGACTTTAAAAAAGAAGCAATAAAAACTTGTCAGCTTTCTTAATAATTAAGAATAATTATTTTCTATGTTACAGATTTGAGTAGTTTTTGCTTTAGATTTCCTTTTAGAAACTAACATCAAATGACAATTTCCAGAAAACTGAACATTATCTCTTTATATCATTCTCTTAACATAGTAGCATATTTTAAAGTGATAGAAATAAAATCACTGCATCTAGAAAAGGTCCTGAAACTTTGATAATTACATAATACTGTAGAATTAAAGGAGAAAATTAAACAGAAAAAAATCAATTAGCACTATTCTATTAATTCACAATCTGTACATCACCTAGAATATCTAGCAAGCCCTTATGGCTTATTTGAAGAGAATTCTAATGACACATTCGTTTCAGCAAAAGAAATATAATGACAAAGAGACAGAAAAAATAATTACTCTCATTAAAAAAAAAAAAAAAAAAAAGTCGCATTAATTCCATAGGGAAGCCAAAAAACCCGACACACATTGAAATAATTCCTGGGAAAAGTGACAGGTGTTTCAAAACTGAGCAACAAGAAACATCAGTAGGAGACTACATAACTCCAGGGTGAGAATCTGCAAATGAAAGAAGATCAGCAGTAATTTATGCACATGACAATTAAAAAGAAAAAAAAAAAAAAGTAGAGAAGTAGTCTGAAATGTGAAACCTCTGCACAAGCACACCATAAGCTCTACCTCCTTGAAGCACAAAGGAAATCAAAGGTGATCAAAGGATTTCTGCTAAATAAAACTGACTACAACTATTCAGTATAGGAGGATTGCAATATAAGCAACGAAGGTATTAGCAAGATGAAGTGATAGCAACTACAGACAGACAGCTACGGAACATCTCAGATTACGAGGGTCTGCTGCTGTTGAAAAACATGGCTATTTGTCTTAGAATCTGTTCTACAAATCTTCACTTCTTTGCAACCTTCCTCACAGCATGGTGTTCATTACTGTTAATTAGCTGAACTTCATTTCCCCAGGGACTGCAAAAACAGCAGAGTCATTGCAAAGGTAGAAAATAATAGGTGCACAGTTCGGGGGCTCCCTGCCAGCTCCCAGCCCTTTCCTACAGTCACTCCGCAAAGGCACGTCCTGGCTGGATACTCCATTTGTCAGCAGCAGGCTGTTGTCTGCAAAACAGCAGCATCCTCTTCAGATGAAAAACCCTGATAACCCTTTAGCACCCAGGTTGCACGGCCCTTATCTTCTTCCCCGGCCTTGTTTGAGCCCGGCAGAACATCCAAGCCCCTAGGATGCCTCAGCAGTGGGTAAAAATTATGGCGGTACCAATGCACAGCTGGGATAGTGGCAGCTGAGCTGATGAACACCCTGTGCCCCATGACCAGCAACCAGATGCCAAACTCCTCGTGCCATCCTGGTCAGCATTTGGGGGTTCCCATTTTTCAAAGGCTCTGCCACCCTTTGTGCTTTTTATTTATTTCTGGCATGTGTGTTTGAGCTGTCTTGCTGGTTTTCTTTTGCTGGTGTGGGGTTTTTTTGGTGGTTTAGTATTTGTTGGTTAGGTTTTTTGTTGTGGGTTTTTTTGGTTTGGGGTGAGGGGTGTTGGGGTTTTTTGGTTTGCGGTTTGTGGGGTTTTTTTTGTTTTGGTTTTTTTTTTTTAGAAAAAGGGGTTTGCCAGTAAGGCAAAATCCTTTACTGGGTGTGAGATACGAATATATTTTGTAGCAGGCTCTCCCTTGTCAATAGCCACCTAATATTATCAAGTGCCATTTTCACGAAATTATTTACTCTACAGATACTTTTACCAATGCATTACTGGTTCCCAAACTCTATTTATCTGTTGAAAATGCATACTCTTGTCACTGAACAACAAGTTAAATCTTTAAGAAAAAGTTTCTTTAATGAAAATTTTAAAAAAATGCATCAAGGATTACTGATAATGATTCTACAAGAAATGTAAGATTTTTATTTTACTTCCCCACAGCTGAATATCCCACAGATTTAAAGTTTCTACATGCCAAATATCCCCATGTCGCTTTGGAATCAGTTATAGGAAACTCAGTATAACATGTACAAAGGAGGCAGATAACAGTCACAGATGGTGTGCCCCAACTGTGGGATTTGTTTGTTTGTTTGTTTTAAGAAATTATGCTGGTCTTTCCAGAAATTGATTTATTTCCCACTTCTCCTGTATTACTCTTTCATTTTGCATTTAAAAAAAAATACAGAATATCAGAGCAATTATGACTTAAGCAATTATTTCATAAGTACTTTAAAAATTTTAATATCCAGCCAAGTATCTTCATAATATGATACATTTGTCTATAATTTATGAGTTATAGAACTAAAATATCCAAATCAATATCCAGGAAGTGTCACATCTTTAAACCAAATTAACTTACGTAGGAGCAGTTAATCCTCGGTGTCAAACCGTGTTGCCTTTTTATTTTTCTCCCCTTAAGTAATTTAAAAGATAATTTCCCTGAGGATTTAAAAGCACTGAGATATGGTATATGGAATAGCATCAGCTCTGCCTGGGAAGAAGGACACACTTCACATGTCTTTAAAATAAATTGCCAGAGAATGTAATGTAGCCTTCCTGGGTACTTTCATCATAGAACTACCTATATATTATTGAGAAAATGTCAAATTCCAATGTTAATTCAGGAAGCAAAACCTTCTAGATTGAACCATGAAAATGATACTCATAATGCACAAAGGAAGAGCAGCAAAACATCTCAAAGGGAACCAAGATGAGGAGTCTGAGCTTGAGTAGAATTGTAATTAAAATAGATAGTGCACAGATGAGCCTATTTTATACATGCATATTAAGATGTAATGCTGACGCACTACGTGAGCCCAGAGCAGCAGGAATGGATTCCCACAGATCCATTAAATTCAGAAAGTACAAATACGTGCAATGGTAATTTTGGAATTGTGGAAAGCAGACAATGCTGTGGGTTCAGATGCTGCCATGATGCAGGTGATGCTCAGCTCTGGCAGATCTAGCTGCTCTGAGTGCAGGTACCAGTGCATCTGACTGCTACTCAGTCGGTCTGTGACCACGCACGATTCTGCTAATTCTTAATCACTAGAACTTACTTTGAAAACAGTTTATCAAATAACACAATTATGACGGCTCAAGAAAGTGGAAATATATTTTCACTTTAAAATATGTATTTTTATGTTTAATACTTTCATTTTCCTGCGGAGCAGCCAGCCTCTTCAGCATAAGCTCTCCAGACAGCAAGTCTTCCACATTTATTTTAAAAGCTGTGTCTCCCCAGACAGACTTGAGCCAAAATCAAGTGACTGATCTTCAATTCAAATCCCTGCATGAGTTTGGCTGAGTCTGTAGACATACCGGACTAGTTGCACCTGCATGCTCCATCTTACCAGACAACTGGTTTAAACTTGAGGAAGGAAGGTTGTTGCTCCAGATGTGTGAAAGTCATATCCGACAACCCAGCTTTCTTCAGCATCACCAGTTATGGAAAACATGTTGTATTAGAAACCACAGATCTCAGAGCTTTCAGATCAAAACATCATCACACCTCTAGCTGCTTTTGCTCCAAAACAAACAAAAAAAACCCCAACAACAACTTAAATTCAATAAAACAAGTGAAGAAATGATACTGACCATACATGTTTACACTCAAGATAAATCTCAAAAATGTGTCGCGTTCACAATTTTAGTGCTGGAGAAGGCAGTATTTGACAGAGTACTTGGGTATTTATAACCCCACACTGCTGGACAACAACAACAACAAATTAATCCTTCTGGATTTATAGTGGAAAGACAAGTATTTATAAAGAGTAATTATTTTAAACTCAAACTGCTAAATAATTTAGCACAGCATGTTGTTTAGCAGAACTTTGTTTCCGAAGAAAAAGCCCAATGTCTAATCAAAGTTGCCCACCTGGAAAATTGTGGTACTTGTTCAATGTTATCAGAATAGGCTCATTTACTGTAGTGGCGTTGTACAAAAATAGTCTTGTGTATAAAACATTATCCTGATTATAGGATTACTCCTGTTAGCAGCCGTTCATTTTAAAGCATCACTACCCTTCTTAAAGCATGACAGAGTACTGTGTTATTTTACAGCAATGGTAGTGAGTACTGCGACCTAATCATGGAACTCCTCAGGATAATTACTGCTCAAATACCAGGGTAGCTGACAAAGCTCAATCTCTTAATATCTAGAATGCAAAGGGGTTACACATAAGGTAAATCTCCAGAAGACTTTACATTTCCAGCTGTTAATTGCCTTCCCAGTGCACTGTCCCTGCAGGTCACCGTTGGGTCTTTATAGAAACACAGACTCCTTCCCTGGGAGACCCACGCTCTCCCTCTGCCTTGAGGGAAGGGCTGGCCACTGCTAGAAGGGTCTGTCTCTCCACCATCAGTCAGTTATTTGCAAGCCACCACAAAAAAAAAAAAAAAAAAAAAAAAAAAAAAAAAAAAAAAAAAAAAAAAAAAAAAAAAAAAAAAAAAAATCATCTAATGGAGCAAAAAGTAATGGAGAAGCTTACTGCCTGGACAGTAAAGTCTTAAGGCAGACTGTGATAAAGGGAAACAAAGGGTTTTAATAACTGCAAGATCCCTGTTGAGTCATTAGCCAGCAACAACCACCAGACAAGACAGTGTCCTTCGCCTGCTCAGCCCTGCCTGAACAAACAAGGAAACAATCACCCAGAGTCTGACACTGTACAAATTAAACGACCCGCTTGTGCCTGGGCAGGAATGAAAACCCACTCTTCCTCTCTGCTAACAGCCCCGACAGGCCGTCACCTACATGACTTACACTCCTCCTCCAAGGGAGGGAGTGAGACACAATTCCTTAGGGCATCCATGCAGTTCTTATTCACAAATGCCCATCTCTCTGATAAGTATGAAATAACTGAAGGAACAAGGAATTAATTTAGGGAGTGAGCACTGTTAGGCAATCAGACAAGGCTCTTGAAACCTGGAATCCTACATACTTAGACAAACACAGTAAAAAATTCACGTCATCTGTTTGTTGAAGTAGTGAGATAGGAAAGATTAAATACAGTTTCTTAAAAGGGACCATAGTATGAAAAGTAAATAGAAAATGAAAACTAATAATAGCACAGTTTTCTCTCCCATATGCTTTTCCATCTCACTTGCTATTTTACAGAGCACTATAAATAATATGATTGCTTGCTTACAAGTAATGAGCCATTAAGTAGAATCTTAGCAGATACCTAACAAGATGCACTTCTCTAAATGACTTCATTGTTGGAGTAATTAACGAGGTCCAACTTTCCTTCTTTATATAAAATGTGCCCAAGTTGCTCCAAGCATTGTATAAACGTTTTCTCCATGAATGCTTGTGTGCAGTGAGAACAAATTTAGAAGATTAAATTCATAGTCTGTTTTAGAAGAGGGAATCTGTGCATAAATGTCCTTGTGAATCTCAAGGTGAAGTAAGTTTTCAGCGTTTTTTATGACACATTTTTGTCATTGTAACCACCAGTGATGACTAGAGCTGACATTCTTATTAATACGTTTTCAAAGTAATTCTCAAGAAACCTAGCGAAGAGACAGTAAGTCAAACAGGCTGGTATCCAAAAAGTCTCACTGGTCAAATCTCTTGGAATTGCAAAATTTTGATGACAAACCAAAACCACTTTATGTCAGTGTACATTTTCCAAATTTTTACTCAAACATAGACTAACTCTGATCCCTTATGTGGGAAAATAAAGAGAAGCAGCTCAAGTCTGCAGCATGCAAACAGGAAGAGACCAGAATAAGTAAGAACTTAAGAGACACAGAAACAGTGCCTAAGTACCAGGCATAAAAACCTATTGACCACAGGTGCACACTCCCCGGTAGCCATTGTAGCTTGAGGCACAACATACATACTGGTTCCTTGCTTTTCGGAGAGCGTTTTTATGTCCTCCCAAAGGTGGGAAAGTCTAAAACTGGGATTCTGGTTATGGTGGAAGAGGCCCAAGAGAAGTTGCTAACTAACTGGCTTTACACATGAGACTGAATTGCTGCCAGAGGCAGCCGCTGGCAGTTTGGCTAGCACACGCCTTTCCAATCTGTTGTCCTACTAGAGACCTTTCAAGTCCCTAGTCAGACCTTGCAGTCCTCCGGTCAACAGAAAAATATTACACAATGATCATATCTAATTGGCAATAGACAATCAGAATCCATAAATAAAGGATCTAAGTTACAATCTTTTTATGTTAGTTATGGTTACAAATGCCACTGTGATATGATGCAGCAGTTTGTAACTATGGATGCCAGTATCAGGGATCAAAAAGACCTGTTCCGCATTGTAAGTATTGATACAAATGTAGACCCTGTTTCAGAGAATTTATAATTTATGACATGATGCAGTAGCTTGATACCAAAGAGGGTCAGGAGTGAACAAATATGAACGTGTTTTTCTGAATTCGTGGTTTTGATAATTAGTGCAGTTTCAATTGCCCGCAATAATGATGCAGAGAGAACAATTTTCTTTCCATTTGGAGTTTACCAAGGTTTGCTGCTCTTTCACTTTTGCATCTTAAACTGGATTTCTCTTTCCTTTCACATCCAATTTGGAGCATAATTTTTCATTGTCATTCTGAGATGTGGCAGCAATCAAGTGGAAATAGCGGCCAGTAGCCACAGTAAATCATGACTGGAGAGTAATTAACTTGTCTGTAATTAACCATGGTATCTCGCAAGAAACTATGGCATCTTATAACTAATAACCAAAAAGTGGAAAAAATCACATCTAGCATAATTATTGATGATCACTTCAAATGGAATTTATTATGTAGGCATATACAGATTTTAGCACGAAAGCAGATCATCCAGTGTTCTGAACACCTTTACTCTAAATAATTTCTTCACCCAGACCATTATTGTGGACTAGCTCTACAAGAAGTCCTCTAAGTTCTCCAACCATTGGATGTTTGTCTTAACAAATACCCATTTCACCCAAACCTTCAGCTTTCTTGAGAACTCTATTAAAATGGATATATCCTGTGATCTCTGATGGAACTTCTAAACTGCTCAGGGATGCTACTACAGTTTATACTTGGACAAGGAACAGAACCAATACTACATTTTAGAGATCTATGGGTCAAGAAGGGATCAGAGCACCTAGCCTTACCCCCAGCCTAGCTCATACTGTGGATACTTTCAGAGATGAAGAACAAAGGGGTAACAAGTATTAGTAGTGTAAGTACTGCTAATCAGAGCCCCATTAATAGCCCACCTTTCATTAATTTTTATCACATATTAACACCAACCCATATAATTTCAAATGTTCTCTGCACATTACGAAATTGAGCTTCACTTAGATCAGTAGAGAGTGGCCCTAAGTGTTCCCAGACTTGTACTCTGCATAGTCTTTCCACTGATGCAAAACAAGAGCAACGTTACCCAATTTAAATAGTGCTACATGCATTCCACACTTACTTTGCACTGACGTAAGTAACTGTGCCTTTACTTACGCAGGTCCCCATGAGTGTCGAATCTCTGCCAATGAAGCACAGGCAGAATAAGGACACAGGTGGTTTAATATCTGTGGATGCCGACAGGACCTGTCAGCATAAATACAATGCATAATAACTGTCAAAATGCAAATAGTGGAAAAAGTCCCTAAGAACAACTTATTAGCATTGCTGACCTCCATAAGAACAACTGCTGCGCCATGAGCTTCTAACGGACTGAAGCACAGAGATATAATTGGTTCTATATAAGCTGAGCTTAAGGCTGCAACAAGAAAAAAAGTTGTTTAGATGCTAATTAATCCTATAAAAGTACAAGGAGTGAATTGTGTCATTAAATTGCAACACAGATGTTTCTTGAGCTCCATGCTCAATTTAAAAAATAAAAATAAAAGGAGTTGAGTGTATGTTGGATTATTAGAAACAATTTCTCTCTTTCATAATGAAAAAATAAAAATCTGACTGCCCTGACGTTCCAACCCAGTGAGGCTTTGTGATGACTCCTCTTCCGCTTGCACTGCGAACACCCAGTAAAGCCATTAAGATGTAACAGAAGCTAAAAGTCACCTCACAGGAGAATTAATAGGGTGTATTGCTGGATCTAATTCTAGATTTGAATATAGATGCATTCAGATTTCTGCATTTAGACACCATGCAAACAGTACCAGTATCTGGAAAATAGATTCCTCTCTGCAGCTCTGGGAATATTTTGACTTTTGCTCCTAGGGCACAGACATCGTAACGCACCTCCTGCTCACAGGGAAGTTAATAATGTATTGAATGACTGATACAAGAAATGAATCATTGTTGTGTATTTCTGTGGCTTCAGATCTGTTTGTTGTGCAAAGCCCTTTGTTCTAATATTTATAAGGTGTCACAGTAAAATATGTTTTACAGGGAAGCATTTAAAAGATATCAGTCTTTTGTGAATAAACCGTCATTTCAGAAATTACTTTCAAATAGAAATAATGTGGTCATTTCAGGCTCCCAGTAATTTCTTAAGCTAATTACACAGGTTGCTTAAAAAGAGACCAAAACAAAAGCTATTTTAAGTGGCTTCTATTTCCCCCCACCCCACCCCCTTTTTTTTCCATGCCATGAAAATTCATAAAAATGTATCTAGAAGCACCATTTAATGTGTTCATTTTCGTTTGTGTAAAAGCTGTGGCAAGGAATAAAACAGGATCAACACTAACATCAACACTGTTTCTCATTAGACTGGAACAGGCAAAATTCCTGATCCTATAAAAGCTGCACAACTAAATCTTCCCTGGACCGAGGCAGACACTGCATACCTCCGAGAGCGAAGGGGCAAGCAGCTGCTCAGGATGATTCATAGCCTGACGCAGACAAGGACGTTCCAAGGAGTCCCAGCGTCAGGCGGGTCGATCTGCAATACCGGTAACTTGCAGGATGGCTGGGCAGAATTGCCATCGAAAATTTACTAGGTTGTCACAGCTACAACTCTGAGTATGGCAGCTCCCAGTTCCCACTAATCCTGTTATAACATCAGAACCACACACAAACTGTTCACAGACTGCTTGTGGCTCCAAATACATCTGGGGTGCTGAAGGCCAGAACACCAAGAAATATAAAGCTTCTGCTTGCTTTATTCAATGGCAGAAGCACAAATTTGAGGTGTCCTTTACTTTGCTTTTTGATTAATTATTTACCTTGAACAAAATTGATGGCAATATTTCCAGAGCGTGAATTTTATTACGAAAAAGCATATTTCCTCCCTTCTCCCTTTTCTCCTACACCTCCTCTTCCTCCAAACACTAACAGTGGTCAGAAGAGATACAAGATCTCAAATGAATTTATTCAAAAAGGAGAACAGAACAGCCAGTCCAAAAGAGGCAGAAGAGTAGCTTAGTGGACTGCTCATCCTTCCACTGCGTTAATTTACCTCTACACTCAAATATTTCTCATTAGATCTCAGTTTTCTCAACTTTCAAGGGATGATAAGAGCCTGCCCAGGCTCAGAATTTCTTGACAACAGACAAGAGCTAGACTTTTAAATGGTCATAAAAAGAGGCCCCAGACTCAGACCAATAAACAATGACTAGATGAGAGAGTGTACTTCATGGAAACCAAAGATGACATTAGTTATGAGAAAACATTTACAGATTGTTATGTACCTGATTCCTATTCCCATACCCTGTTACAGAAGGCCGTAACCATCACACAAACCACCAGAAAAATCCCCTAGAAAGGCTCTTTGGTCTTACACAGCTATCAAATGGGGAATGCAGAGGTCTTCCAGGCCTCCTCTTCCCTAGGCCCACCTGCCCACAGCAGCTTTTAGGCACATCCAGGTGAGAAAAACATCAGTGTGAATAAACCAGTAACAGTTCTTCACCTTTGGCTCCTGAATCCAATAAGGAATTTGCTGTAAATGAGCAGTTTGGAGACAGGTGAAATGTTGAAGGCCTGCAGCTCCCACTGGCAGCTGTGGGAGCCACGTGCGGTCCATGGCTCCACTGCCCTGACAGGCCGCGTCCTTCAGAACCGGCTTGTCACCGTTACCGAGCCCACTCCTGCACGTGGCTTATTACTGGAAATGGAACATGAGGCAGCTCTTGCAATTCTGGCTGTTTAGGATTTTTAAATTTTTATTATTTACCGAGCTTGTCTGCTTCAATATTCTTAATGGAATAATTTCAAACTGTGGTTGAATGCAGTTCCCTCTTTCTCCCTATGAAATAGCGATGGCCTTTTGAGCAGCGCTAAACACCATCCTGCACCAAACACGGAAAAATCTTGTATTCGGCTGGTGCTGTGGAAGGGCTGGCAGCACGGACCCCAACTGGAGCGGGTCCCACTGACTTCTGTGTCATCACGACACAGTATCACATTGGTCATGGTGGACGTTTAAACCCACATCACCTAGCAAAAGTCAAAGTAAGATTAGAGTTAGACCCTAAGCAGTACGTCTTTCTCTTGCCACCACCAAATAGCTGGTTATACTTACATCCCAAATTGTTATTTTCCATGAAGAAAACATACCTTCCCATCTGTGCTACACTCATTCAATAGTAAATATTTATATATGGCAGTGCATTTTGGCAAGGAAGCACGCTAGCGCTGTGATTAAAAAGATGGAATTTTCTGCATGTTGAGCAAACAGCTTAATGCCTTGATTCAGAAATATGCATCTAGTTAAATCCAGGCTTATGAGTCTTCCTTGTACGGATGGATTTAAGTATGTGCTTAAGTGTTTTCCTGAAGCAGAGCTTAACAGATGGAAAACCTTTTGAAATGAGAAGACTGAAAATCAAAAAGCCCTGAAAGTTGGCTATTTAAATCTTTACATAATCCTATTTGCTCAAATATTTACAGGATTCCTTTTCTGTCAATAGCGAAGTTAATCAGATAACTGAGAGCACCAAGGAAAACAAATTTTATAACTTCAACGTGCTTGCAAATCCTTCCCCACCTCACCCTAGATGCTGCTATTAGGTAGTCTCGAACTGGGGGGCCTGTTATACAGATGGCTCAATATGAAGAAATACCTATTCATATCATGACAACTAGTTCAAGTTGATCTATTAAAAGAGACAGAAAGCACAAGAGAAAATGAAGCTGTTATTTAAAAATTAGAAATATATTGCCAAAGGGTATGAAAAGACCAAATACTTAGGCAAAGCTTCTATGACAACTTAATTTATCTGAGTAAATGATACAGCAATTTAGAATAAAGCTAGAAAGAATGTGACGTGTGGAATTAATGAAGTGTATGACAGCAAGGGAATCTGAGGTAAAAAACACAATTGCTAATGCATTTACAAAGTTAGAAATACGGAAAACAAATCTTTCATTAACCCAGGTATCATTCTGTCTCTTA
>NW_020799123.1:7889767-7897118 GCF_003259725.1 Athene cunicularia | reverse complement strand
GGGGGGGAAGTGCTCTTGTGGACAGATTTACAATAACTATCTGTCTTTATAGAAATAAATAGAGCATCTTTATCTGGGTGAGCAAACCCACATGCAGAGTGGGAGCACAACGTGAGTGCGACTTACAAGACTGTGGAAGAAAACGCATCAGATGTGTTATTACTGATATAACTAATCACGCTGCTCAAGAAAAGCATAGGTCTGGGAGGAAAACACACGCACTGAGGAGTAGGAGAATGAAGGGTTTTGGCAGAGCTCAACAGCAAAGATTGCCACAGTAAATACTCATTGCAGACAAAGAACATTTCAGCAGGAATAAAGCTGGAGATATATTTAAATAATAATATCCCAGCTCTCTGTTTCCTGTAACTCCCAAACATCTGCTGATGTCTATTATGCTATTTACATATATCAGAGCCTTGGCCTTGTTACGGGTCCTACCAGCATGCAACACTGGAAATGACTGTATCGCAGCTAATATTCTGCTCTTGTCTCCAGGGCTGGTAAGTGCACACTTACAACCCATCAAAGTCAACAGGACTAATGACATGCTTGAAGTCCAGCATATGCTAAATTGTTTTGCTGGAGCAATGTCTCAGAAATTCATGACTTTTCAGGATGAAAAAAAAAACAACAAAACCAAACAGAGGACAAAGCAGCTAGAGTGGAAACGTTAAGAAAAATAATCCTTACAGAGGACTGCGGCTGTGTTATTGAAGTCTATGACTGGGTCACTATGACTCCTGGCAATAGATTACATGATTGAGCTTTAATCAAGGCATTGATTAAAGTAAGAGCATAGCAGCCTTATGCTCACTGCCAGACCAATTCTACCTACCTAACACAAAGTCATTCCCAAAAAACAGGCACAGAATTTCCTTCATTTGAAGAGTTTTCTCATTTTCATATATTGGCAGAAGATAATACTGCTAATTCTAGAAAGACTAATTCTTGTGCTAATGGTACCCGCAGCTCACATTCATTCATTTGAACATTAATGATGACATTTATGTGTATTTTCATAGGACAAGTACTTGACCCAGGGATAATATAGCCCAAGAATGATGCAAGATTCTATCTATATGTTTCATTTGATATTTTCAAGTTTTGAAGACTTGCACAATACCAAAATGATTAAATATATTTACTTAGCAAAGTTCTGCATTTATTATCATTTTGTTATCAGCTAGAAAGAAAGAAAATAAGACCAAATTTGCAGAAGTGAGCACCTATATTTCAGTGTGGAACTGCTGGAGACTGTAAGCACTCTCAACCTTTACAAAATGAAGCCCTTGATGTTTAAACACTGACATTCTCTTTGTGATGTCAAATGGGTATCTTTGCCTTTTGTAAAGGCTAAGATTCACAAACAGAATGCAAAAATGGTATTTATCACAATGAGTGGGAGATGAGAAAAAGGGGACAGCAAGAAAAAAATGCAACACAATGAAATGAAATGAAAGAATATACATATGTGCTGCATTAATAAAAGACTTTAGAAAGACGGAGAACCATCATAAAAAGAGTAGGCAATGGGCACAGTAAAGCCAGTGAATAGGATTAGATAAAAAGCTTAAGAAGATAATAAAAATAGTTTATTCAAGAAATAAAAAAGAATGAGAAAGGGGACAAAGGGAAAAGCAATTCACATTTTTAGCAGAATGGACAATGGGAAAACTGTTCTGAGTTCAGCTATACATAATTACAAGTTGTTACCTTCTATATGCCAGAAAAAATATTTCAGGCCATTGTACATGAATTTACAGAAATACTAACATTTCAGAAGTTTTGAAATTTAAATATTTGAAAACATTACTATATGTTAAACCATACCAACTTTGTTTTCAGTATACAAGAAAAGAAACAATCTTATCCAACTACAGCTGAAACCAAAGTAATTAATTTAAAACGTCACATAAGACAAGAAAAGAAGTGATTACTCAGCTTAAGTTCACAGATGGATATGCATCAAAGGGTGCAAAATCCAATCGGAGTATATTTCTGGTGTAGAAAAACATTCTGTATGCTATTGGGCTTCTTATTAACCAGAAGGTCCACAGTATTTCTACAGTCATGATGCAGTTCCTCAGCATGAAAACAAAGACAATACACCAAAAAAAAAGCTACACTAGAGTCACTTAATTCTGAAATGGAGTGGCAACACATCTTCTAGACAAAATGATGACTCAAGCTACTGCAAGGTAAAAAAAACATATTCTTGTACCTTACGTTCTTCTGGCAACTAACCACCATACAAGCAAGAGCGTATTGTGGTAGATACCAAATAACTGTTTGATGTTCTCAACAGAAAGGGTAAGGCTGAAATCTGCCACCCAAGATGTTATATAACCATTAACCTGCCTGAGGTAACAGAGGCCATGTTAGCGTTAGATTCAGTATGTCAGCTCAACCCAAGGCAATACAAGATACTTCAACTTTGAATTCGCAGAAGACCCACAGTTGAGGCCTTCCCATTGGAGAGACATGTGTCTCGTGATGTAATATAAATAACCTAGTCAAAATGTAAGGAAATGAGAAAAATCAAAGCTCTTTATCTACTTGTTCAAAACTTCTAGCTCTTTTAACATAATACTATTTTGGTGTACCATACACTGTGTTCCAAAAGAGATGAACAAGGAACACTATGGTAGGCGAGCTATAAAAAACAAGTAACAAAAAATGTCCCTACCCTAGAGGGCTTGTAATTGGAGGATGCAAGCTGTTTCGATATAGTGAAGCAGATTACAAAGAGAGAAAGCACACAGCGTGGGATGGTCTTTGCAGCCAGCATGCTCTGTGCAGTGAGTGAGTTTTCAGAATTATTCTGAAAGGTGAGAGGAAGGAAGTTTGACATAACGGATCCAATACAGCAAGTTCTCTGCATGCAACACTGCCTCATACAGAGGGCCCACAGGCCAGAGTTCATTGATTGGAAACCTCTTGCAGGGAAGGATTTCAAAAATGAATTATGCAGTCTCGCTAAAAGAAAAACACTTCATTGGAGAATCAGTCTTCCAACATGGAGAAACTCTTCCAACAGTAACTTAAGACTTCATACTTATTTTGGAATAGCCATCCAAGAACAATTTCCAGTACTGAGAAGCCTTTAGAGTCATATTTCAGTAGAAGTAATAATTCTTGATGTGACATGTTGTGTAACTTCATGCTCTAATATGAAAGAGTCAGTCCTACATGCTAATATTTTGTAGGTAATCACCACAGAGATCAGAGAATCCAATGCTTCCTTTAACATGTGGAGAATTATCTTGATCTAGCACCAAGACTTTAGCTTCAGGGGAAAAAAAAAAGTGCTTAAAGAGATATAATTATAATTAAGATATTTCAAATGTGACAATCCTCCTTACTCATTCATTCAGTAGTTATATCAAGTCAAACACTGGGGCTCCTTCTCCCACAGATGCTGCATTTGGTCAAAGGTAGGAATGACCAAGCACCACTATCTCTTCTTATTTTGGGTAAGAACTAAGACTTCCATTAGACAGTTGAAATACTAAGCATTTGAGACGTGATTATACTTAAGTTTCTCTGAGTGAAGAGACATCCTCTTCAGATATTTTAAAGTCATTTTCATTTTCTGCAGCGACTGACAAGCTTCCCTTCATTGGAAATGGCTGTGAGAAGGTATCAGTGTAACTACATAAGAAAAAAAAATCTTGGAAGTAATGTCACATTTCGAGCCAGTCCTTGGAGAAGTATGATGCAGTGATTAAGACTTTAGCCTGCATCTAGAAAACCTGCTTTTCATATACTGCTGCTATTAATATCTGTAACAGGTTAGCAAATAAATCATCATCCCTGTAACTTTGTTATGCATGAAAAAAAGTGAAGAAAGAAAGGACACCACAGGTGTTTCATACAGAAGCTTTCTGAGGGATATTAGTGACTGCAGAGGAGTCTGACATGGTACATAAATGTCACATGAACAACCTGGCATAGGCAAGAAGAATGAAATACCAGACCATATGGGAAGAAACAGAAAAATATTCCCAAATTCTCAGTATCAGCTGACCTGCTTCCTCCAAAATCAACAGTGATGTTTCCATTTCCTGCAAGGAAAGCACTAAAGAAAATGCTCATCGCTTCCAAAAAGGCTACCCAAGAGCACAACCAAAAAAGAATCACAAAAATGTCAGCAGACCAAATTCTCTTCACAAGCCCACACAAAATTACTCTAAAACAGGAACTAGGATAACTTTTTCAGACAAGCAGAATTCAGACTGAAATACTGAGAGCCCAGGGAATACTTCATACAGATCATGAATTCATGGTATTATTAAAGAATATTATTCATAAACAGCAAAAGAGAATAGTATGTATGAGAGAGACTCCACAGTTCTTTGTAAGAGTAGACCTGTTTGGCTTTACTATCTCAAAGAAAACTCAGTCTGTGTGAATTTTGTTCCCAGGAGCAAAACAGAAAGGGATCCCTCTTATGGACACTCCTGGGATGCTACTGCCAACACATTTTCATTACGATGGGTACTAGGAGTTAAAAATCAGAAGTTTGAGCTTGCCAGATCTTAAGGTAGCACTTCCACATTCAATTAGTAATGTAACAGTTTCTACCAGCTGAAAATACGACCAAGGGTGTCTTTAAACTGGCAGGAGAAGGATCCACAAAGAAATTACATTGGCAAATTATTTTTTCCTATCTTCCTTGATTCCAGCATGTCAAACGAGCAATTTGTAGTAGGAAATAATTCATCAAAGCATTTAATTTAGAGGAACTTGTTTAGATTTTTGCTTGTTTATAAAGCGAATTTTTGAATTGAGAAAAGTGCACTATTATCCTCTGGAGTAACAATTGCAAAGTTTCTTTCTGACTACTGGGTCTAATAGGAAAAAAAAAAAACCCTCAGTATTTAGATAATGTTGCATTCATTAAAAAAATAAAAAAGAGACACATTCTGGAGAAAGAGTTTGTCTTCTGAGTATCAGAAAAAAAAGACCTTTCTAAATTCTCTTCTGAATGGAATGAGGGCACTTAATGTTCTGACTAAAGAATGCCTGAAATAACTTCTCAGTGAAATGAATGTCTGTGAGGCCTCTGTTAAGATGGTATGAAAGAAATTGATAGTGAAGATTGACCGAGGATTGCTCAATTGGATACAGTTGTGAAAGACTCCTCAAAAATAGACAGCTTTGTAGATGCTGTCTTTACTGTAGAAATTTTAAAGCTTCCTGTTCAACAGGACTATATACAACTTTCCAAAAGTGCAAAGATGACTTAGTTTTGTGCCTTGAGCCCAGGGCCCATTACAGTGAGCAGCAGGAGAACAGACTTTTCCCCCAACTTTGTTACTGATCTGCCACCTGGCTTTGATGAAGTCTTTCTTCAGGTCTCTGCTTACAAGTTCATTACTTTATATTCCAGTTGTAATCTCTCTGTAATTTGGGCTGCTCTCCATGAAGCATTCATACAGCATCCAACACAATGGGGTCCTAATATTAATTAACAAGTTGTATCAGTGGAATATACACCATTTGGTTTTACATTATGACACCATACAAGTATAAACGGCAAGATAAATTGTAAAGCAGTGGAGAATCCACCCCAGTGTACAAATAAGCAGTTTTCTGCCATCTTTCACCTTTGTGTTAATTTATAAAGCACACAACAGTAATTTAGGGTTTGCTGCTATTAATTCTGCGTATTATCAAGGGGATTTTAGTAGTGTTTATTCAGAATTTATGATGAGAATTTACAGGACAGTACTGTCAGGGGAAAGAGAAAATTTAGGACTAATTGTAAGTGATTGGTAAATTGCATCATCAGCAAAAGTTGGTGAATAACTGATTCCCAATACATGTATCTCAGCATTTTTTTCCTTTAAAGGTAGAAAAGAAGGAATATTGCCAGCTCATCATGCTTACAAGAAAAAGTGGATTAAAACAGAAGGGCCTGGTTTAAGTCTGCTGAAGGTTTCAGAGCCTTAAAAAAAATTGGCAGTGACTTGCTAGATTTTCCAAGACAGTAATGTGTAACACTGAGGAAGCTCACAATAGTGATGACTAAACACTGAGAAGGTGAATACTTACAGAGGACAAACACTTTATTTATGGTAAATGGGGTAGTAAATTAAAATTTCACTGAAACTCTGAAGATTTACCCATCTGATTATTTTGCCCACGCTAAAGCCCCACAGCAACCTGAACTTTATTCACTGGTCTACCACAAGTGAGGAAGTTTAATTTTTCACTGTTCAGTAAGCTAACTTAGCAATTCAATATGGAGAGCAAGATAAATGGATTGGTTATTTCCTTCAATAAATTTAACAATAAAGATGTTAGGGAGATGAGGTTGAAAAATGTAAGGATTGCTAGAACAAACTCTGATACATGCAAGTAGGTACTAACAGCAGACAGGCTGTCACTGCAAAGAGACAGGTTGCTGACAGCAACTACACTGAGCCCCTCGCGCTACACAGAGCTACAGGAAAGGAATAGTTTGTGTGATAGATATTGAAGGGGGTCAGGACTGAATTTAAATATTGTCAAGCGTGGTGAATTATTAGTATCTTCCTTTCCTTTCACTGTTATATTTGGCTGCAAGCTGGCCTCAGGCTATCTTGTTTTCCCCATAAAAACTTGCAGGAAATGCAGGAGATGGGTGACATTATAGGTAATGCTATACACTCTATTCACCCACCTGATATTGCTGAAGTCAGTGGAAGTATTTGCATATAGCTGGCAAAAGGTATTGAAGTCTTTCCTGTTGCCATTAGTCTGACATGAATATACTATCTCAGTTAATTCTTTAATAATAACCCATGAGTCTTTAAAAAATACTCAAGACGTTATTCGCCTTGATGTTATCATACCTAAAAGCTGTTCTGCACTCCTCTCTTGCTCTGCCCTAGCACCAAGCAATGGTCTACAAACTCCACTCAACTCTCTGTCAGACTTCAACAGCACAACACACACAGTTGGCGTCACTGAGGGAAAGCGAAGAATGAATATCCAGAGCCTCTCAGCCTTCTTCCTGTAACTTCCCAAGTCTTTTGTCTAATACTTCATAGAATTTTAAAATTCTTATAATTTCCTAGTATCTTTCCTTTCTCTATTTAGGGAAGGTGATTTTCAACTACGATGCACTTCATATCTTGTGCTGTGCTGCATGCCCAAGAATACACAAACCAGTGTTCAAAACACCAAGATCAGCAGGAAAGAGAAGAACTCAGAGGCTTTAGATTAACATCTCACTGAAATCACTACCGTAATGAAATCAGTAAGAGTTTGGTCATTGCCTACCATCAGCTCAACCTCTGTCATTTACCATAAGTAACCATGCAGCCAGCATTGTAACAAAACAAAACAAAAAAAAAAAGGG